>NC_079293.1:46760000-47063030 GCF_023638135.1 Falco biarmicus | reverse complement strand
AGTTAACACACTGGAGGGCAGGGATACCATCTAGTGGGACCTTGACAGGCTGGAGAATTTGGCCCGTGCAAACCTCATCAAGTTCAACAAGGCCAAGTGCAAGGTCCTGCATGTGGGTCAGGGCAATCCCCAGTATCAATCCAGGCTGCGTGGAGAATGGATTCAGAGCAGCCCTGAGGTGAAGGACTTGGGGATGTTGATTGACAAGAAGCTCAACATGGCTCGACGATATATGCTTGTAGCCCAGAAAGCCAACCAAATCCGGGGCTGCATCAAAAGAAACATGGCCAGCAGATCAAGGGAGGTGATTCTGTCCCTCTGCTCTCATGAGACCCCACCTGGAGTACTTCATTCAGTGCTGGAGCCCCCAACATAAAAAGGACATGGGCCTGTTGGAGCAAGTCCAGAGGAGGGCCACAAAGATGATCAGAGGGCTGGAGCACCATTCCTATGAAGACAGGCTGAGAGAGTTGGGCTTGTTCAGCCTGGCTCTGGGGACACCTTATAGAAGCCTTTCAGTACCCAAAGGTGGACTGCAAGAAAGCTGGGGAGGGACTTATGACAAGCGTGCGTAGTGATAGGACAAGGGGCAATGGCTTTAAAATGAAAGAGGGTAGCTTTAGATTAGATAGAAGGAAGATATTTTTATGGTGAGGGTGGTGAGACACTGGAACAGGTTGCCCAGTGAAGCCGGGGATGCCCCGTCCCTGTAAGTGTTCAGGGCCAGGTTGGATGGGGCTTTGAGTAACCTCAACTTGCTGAAAGGTGTCACGGCCCATGGCAGGGGACTTGGAACCAGATGATCTTTAAAGTCCTGTCTAACCCAAACCATTCTATGATTCTATGAATTTATGTTTTCCATGAAAGGAAAACACGGGGAAACAGATCACAAAAGAGTCGTTCAATGGTCAGGACAGATAACTGACCTGGATTTGATTGGCACCAGCACTCTAGGCCATGTGATGCTTTCCAGCTCCCTGCAGTTTAGACATTGCTATTTTGTACAAGAAGACAAACGATGTTTACTAATATGCCTGATGTCTATGCTCAGTGAACACTTTCAGCCCAACATGATCTGAGAGGTTTTTCTTCTCATACTGGAATTACAGTTTCAAAGGAAGACTCAAACCTTTTGCAAGCAATTTGCATTTCCTCAATCATCATGAAACAGTAACAGACCCTTTTTTCTTTTTAAAGACCTTCTGGCAAATTTCTGAAGGGCTCAATTTACCAAGTGTAACATCCTCAGAAGGAATAGATTTTATGTTACATCTATAACTGTGTCTGTCAACTGACTGTCTGATGTCTCATTTCCCAACATTTTTGTAGTAGGTTTGATGAATATAAAGGGGCAAATTTAAAAAACTAAGCTGTTAAACCATGCTGTCCTCTCTAGTCAGCAAACATTTTTTCCTCTTCAAAACTTTAATTCCTGAGTTCTCCAGGAGAAATGATGAAAGAGAGTGTTGCCAGCAAAAAAAATAGCGTTGGCTTATGTTGGAACAATAAGATGTCCCCTGTAGCCTGAAATGAAGTGAGACACATTTACCTTCTCACATTCCCGGTGCAAAGGGATGTTCAGAGAGGAAAACCCTCTCAGGGTGGTACAATTCCGCTCTTGTAACAATGTTTTTCTCTGCCTCTTGCAATCAAAGCTGCACCAAAAGGTACACCTGGATTCCTAGAAATTAATTAATTGTTGAACTGAACCTCTGAAATTCCTGTTCATATACTTCAGGTTCTGATAAACCGAAGTCTATTACCTATCAGTCTGTGACGTGTTATGGTGTGGTAAGGAACTGGCGGGAGGTGAAATAAAAGCTTAGTCCACTGACATGCTTAATGTTAGTTCTAAATAAGGAAACTAATGCTATAGGCTTAATTTGAATCTTTGATCATTTTAGAACAAGTAGGATTGAAAAACCTTGGGTTCTTGCTAAATTTCAGTTATAATAGCATTCCTTGAAAAAAATCCTCTATAAGTCTTTCATAGTCCTATACAATTTTCTGTTTTGATCTCATCTTTATGTGAAAGATCCCTATGAGAAAATAAGCAACAAAAATCACACACAAAACCCCCACCATCATTAAAATAAAATTATATTCAAATCTCCAAATTCCTACAGACAGATTCTTTGTACCCTAACTCCAGTTACCATTTCTTTCTCCCATAGAAAGAGCTAAGTCAATGTATTTTGATTGTATCTTTCTTTTATTAACAGGTACTCCTTTGTGTCTTCCATTCCTAAATTTAGGAATAATTTTCAGATTCTGTTTTTGCTACCCTACTTATTTTGATAAAATTCACAAGGGCTTTTTAGACTAAGCTCTAAGGATCAATAGTGCACTTTTCATTTTTCTGGTGTGGGTCTGGAAACACTCACTAGTATATTCCTGTTCAGCAGAAGTTTTTCCTCATTTTTACATATTCTAATATCATGAATGACAAGGGACACATGAACATTCAAGCAGGTTCCAAGCAATTCTATTTTCATCTGATTAAATGCATATTTAAGCACCAGTTTACAGCTGTTCCATATGTAATTAAACTTGCTTCTCTCAGATGTTCCAATATTAAGGCTCAGGTTCATTAGCCAAAGTGGTAAAGTGTATTATAACACTTTCAAACAGCAGTGAACACAGAAATCTTATGGCTATCCATACTACTCAGACTAAATAGAGCCCCTTCTGTCCAGAGACATTCACATGGTAGATTTACTGAGCACCCAGCCAGGCAATTATCTGTGCTAATGCACATGAATCTGCATCAAGGACTGCAGATCATCAATAGAAATGCTTTAGGCTAAAATAAGTACGTACAGGCAGTTCAGGGTGGGAGGGATTGCCTGGAGACACGCACTAGCGAGACAGCTCCTGGAGTGTTGGAAGCCCATTCATTTATACTGAATTATAATTTCTAGGCCAGATAGTAGCTGCTTACTAAATTGCTATCACCCCACAGCACCAGCAGCTGTTTTACCACCACGAAATCCCAGGGCACTAGTAACATATGAGGGTTTCTTTCAGAGTGTAATAATAACCTGCATCTAGACAAGGAAGGCCTTCAGCATCTGGATGTGCAGCAGCAGAGCAAGCCTCTTCACACACCCTCATGGTGGTGGTTTTCTGTAGTCACTGGTGGTCATTGTATGTTTGTGTGATGAAACAGTCCCATGACAAGGTGCCAGCTGCTGACTGACAGTCGTCACAGCTTGTGCCCACTCTGCCTTGTCTGTGCATAGTCCCTGCCATCTTCTCATCCGGATGGTCCACTGCCCTTTGAGAACGTAGCTTCTGCAGCATATTTTTGCATCATTTTCAAATCAGCTGTGTTTCACCTGCAGCTAAAGGAAGAAGTTTGCAGAGAGCAAAATATCTTAGTTTATGGATTTAATTTACCTCTCTCTCTCCAGAGGGTTGGCAGAGACAGACAAATTTGTATCCCCACCGACACCTCACACACCCCCTGCTGAGTTAATTTATCAGACCACACGTTCTTTCATATTTAAATGCCATGAAGACAATATATGTGATCAATCTTTAGATGAAGGAAGTCCTTCCAGTGCAGCACAAATGTGTTCACAGCAGCTTTCAGTTGGGTCTGAAATAAGACCATATGTTTCAAGTAGCAGAGAAAGCTGAAATACTCTAGAGAAGGCCTGAAAATATAAATGTTGACATTTCCTAAATATTTTGCTTAATGAAGAGAAAGAGCCACCACTGTGATATGAGAAAAATCCTGAACTGACTATAATGCTGCCACCAAGCATTAAGCAAAAGCACCCTAAATTGTAGCAATCCCGAAGATGTAAAGGATGTAGAGGTGCCTTAACATGTCCTGATACTCCCATCTTCCACAAGTTTATTACAGAATGAAAATGAATGCTCTTCATTTTCACATGGTTCCTGAGGCTGAAGTCCCCAAAGTAGCATGGATTTTTGATAAAACTGGGAGAACTGTCAGCATGCTGGGCAAAAGAATCAGACTCTGCTGTGAAGTTGGTGGGGGACCATTACGTCTGCCATGTCTGGTTGCTCAAGGAACAGAGCAAGGCATTTTGCTAAAAGAAAGGAAATCTGAGATTCTTCATCAAACCCCAAATTTCTGCTGGCAGAGGCGGGTGCTAACCCCTCCCAGCACTGCTGTGGGTCACTGAGTACACCAGACAGCAGCCTGCCCCAACTCAGGTGTCATACAGGTTTCTCCTTATTCAGCTTCTGCATTTTCTTCTTGCAGCTTCTGTCATCCACCCAATAATAATATAAACCTGCACCGCTCTTGTCAGGGTTTCTTCTTCCCTTTATGTTCAATAAGAAGAGCAGGTGGGAGCTATATGACTCCAACAGACTTAGTAAAACCAAGACAAGGGGAAGGAACATCAATCTTCAAAGGAGGTTTTGGGGGAAACGGAGAATGGATGAGTGCTACATAAGGATAATACCTGATGATAACAGACTTGTGGAGTTTGTGCATAGCTGCAGACTCTTTGTAGCTGCTTTTTAAGCACATCTGGAGCCATTCTTTGGCAGGAAGCATACACATGGCAATCGTAATAACCTGCATTAGCCCCATCAACTGGCCTGGCTAACATCTGGTGTCAGAAGGAGAGGTGATTAGTTTTAGCACCCTTCAGAGGTGCAGGGGTCTCTCTTGTGGTAGCTGCTCTGCAGCAAAGCACAGCACACAACTGCTAGCTTCATGACTGTAATAAAATCTTCCCAAGCTCCCTGCCAATAGGCAAATCAGATCCAACAGTACATTCAGTTTGGAACATAATACAGATATTTCCCACAGACATGATAGCTATATTTCTAACACGCAGTTATAACATTTTAGACATGCTCTGATTGCTTGGTATTCTCAAAAACAGAAGATTAAAATCTTCATTAAGCTGTGTGTTCAAAAAAGTGAACATTTAAATGACACCTGAGATTTTGCTTCTTGACTTAAATATAATAAGTCAATTCAAACATTTCTAACCTTTCATTTTCCTCGTGCTATATCCCATGAACTTTTTCCATGCTAGGTCACTGGTGTTAGATCATTTTTATGGTACTTTATCTAACATCATAGCATTATATCAACTTTCTCTGCAAATTTATGAAGAAAACAGATAAAAGTAAATATTTTTATATTTAAATGACATTTTACATACATCTTTAATTTATAATTCAGAGTAATAATTACTTAACTGGCTCTTGGAAAATTTTATAAAGCAATTAATTACTATTTTTAATACAATTTTTACAATGTCTGAAACTTGTCTCCACAGAGACAATGATAATATCATCTGTCTCCTGGTTTGTGGGAGACAATAAAAAGATAATTTGATTGAAGACGGACCACAGATTTATAGAGCAGAAGTAATTTCAGAAGAAATTAGACCTAGCAGGAACTTTTCAGGGGAAAGCATTCAGTTCATCAGAAAATATCACTTCATGAAAACCAGGAGCTGTAATGAGAAAAAAAAAATTAGCATATTTTTCACATCAATATTTTTACAGGGTTTTGTCTTCTTAACATGTCTGTCTGGTATTTCAAGACAAGATGTTTTATTTAAATATAAACTAATTACACTATTCATATTTAATTATAATGGAAATCTTTAAAAGTAAAAATTGAAACAATGCTTTGAAATTGCCTGAAAAAATATTTTTGGCATAATTCTCATTAAATTTAATTTTAGTTTTGACTTAGAATTATTTTTATGATAAATAAATAAAAGATAAAATTTACATCCAATGAATTAGCATAAGCATTCAGAGGACACTTTCCAAAGAAAAATTATGATTACATAGGAGTAAGTGGAATTGAATTGGAATGAAATAATAACTGCCTTTTTCTTTGTAAGTAAAAGTGCACTTTTATGATAGGCATTTCTTATTCTCAAAGGAAGATGTCTGTGTAAAGTATAAAGTAAAAATGTCCATTTAAAAGTAATTCTTTGGTGGGAAGCCAAGGCAACTGCACTTAAAATGATTTACCGGGTCAAGATGAAATTGAAGAAAATGAATGTATGCTTTATATAATCTTTTTATAATCTTCAATAAACATCATCAAGTCAGTTCAATAATCTACTTACTCCTTAGCGTCTCTGATTTGATTTCTCTCTGAGGCAAGGTTCTGGGCAGTGAGGACCAAAGAGCAGCTGCATGGTTCTGTGGAGCTGAGCTCTGTGGAGCTGAAGAAACTCTTCCTTTCCCCATAAATCTATTTAAATCATAATGATTTGTACACCTAAACCCAGGGAGAAAATAAAACAGTCTTCTCTAATGGCTTTGGTAGGTGGGTGTGGAAGGTCTGTCTATCATCTAAAGCTCTAGCTGTATAGGGTAAGAGATATTACTGAAACATATTTCTCAAAGGGTTTCCAAAATGGGTTAATATCATGTTAGACCCTTTCTCATTTGCTGTCTCTGTAAGAGGCAGCAGAATATAAAAAAAGACAGTATTTGCCTTTAGAGAACGGTTCACTTAAATGTCTACAAGGATGTATGGGTTTGAAATCAACTCTGCTTCATCTTGAAAAAAGTTGAATACTCACCAGCACAGTCTTCAATCCAACATACTGTGTTTGATCTTGTTCTTACAGGATCCTGTTTGTCAGAGGAAACCTTGAAACAAATTAGTTGAGATTTGTTTAAGAGAGGAAAGCCTTCAGTTTGCAACTGGGCAAGCAAGCAAACACACACAAAAAAAATCTTCCATGCTACCATGGATGTGTGTGTGTGTGTGTGTGTGTGTATCCGTGCCGGTGTATGTGTATACGTACACACACAGAACAGACACCTTTAAAATCTACCCATACACTTTCCTCTAGCTCAAGGCCAGTAAAAAAATGTGCACCACACCACACTTCTAAGAAGGAGTGTCTACCACAGATTTTCAGAAAATGAAGTACAAGCAAATAGATTGCAGTATGGGACTTGGAAATGTTCTCTTAATTTCCAAAAGAATAGTATGCAACTAAGTGAACTATATTAAAAGCTCACTGCTGTACACAGCAGTTTACTTCCAGATAATTTTCCCCTGTCTCTAATCATCCATTTATATCTCTATTGTATCCCAAGCCTAAATTTCCCTCTCTTATCTGAAGATTCTTCCTGTATTTCGCAAGGAAATTACTTCCAGCAATTAGATGCATGAGTAGGTTCGCTCTCTGGCATAGACATCCACAGGGCTGCTCTTCTAAAAATTCTAAGCTCCTGGTCTTTACCAGGTCTGGACCACATGCAATCATCTGTTTGTTGTACAGAAGGCAAATTCAAAGCTTTTAGCATCTTAGCTATGTTTTCCTTCCAAAAAGGAGAAAAATAATACTATTAGTATAATCCATGTCCTACCATTTCAGTGGGCCACCACTGAATCAAAATGCTTGCTCTGGCTGCTTTCATCCCAGTCAATTTTTATTTTTTCCCCCTCATTTACTGTGTCCTTGAGTTACTCTCATGTCTATGACATATTAGGCTAAATAAAGTGCTCTGTGCAAAAATAATTAGATTTCCATGCAGCAAGTGCTGCTGCCATTTACAGTGCATAATAAAGAATAAAATGGGCAGAAATTTTGTATTGAAGAGGAGACTACTTTTGCCACAGTAAATTCATTTTTCAATTTTCATTGGTTATGCAAGAAAAAAAAGAGATGGAAAAATATCTGGATTGTACAACTGCATCACTTACCATAATGAACACAACCGAAAAAGCCCTCCCCTTTCACAGTCATAAACAGTAAAAGTGGCAGGCTCAGACCTTTCCCAACTCTTGGAAATATTGCCACATCCGTACAAATTGTTAAAACTGAATTTCATGATCTGCCTCAGGAATACAGAGTAACCATCTTCATCACGCATATCACTTAATTTAAAAGTTGTCACTGCACAACAGCTCTTTGTGATTTATTTTTTTTTATCTGCTTTACAATACAGGATGCAAGCCTTTCCTGAAGTACCTTCTAGCTGAATGCTAGATGAGTAATTATCAAACTAAGAATATTGACAGTATTAATATGTAGCCAAGGGGAGTCCTTACCTCATGAAGGAAAACAGCATATGACAGTGACTGTCACCTTCCTTGTAGATAAACACATTTCAGCAGATAAATAGTATTTAGAATTCTAAAAATGTTTGTGGCAGTTTCCCTCATCAGAGATTTTTGAACAAATTAAGATGCTGTTGGAGAAAGGGAACATAATTTTTGTAGATTCATGATTCATGAAAGGATGGGAAAAGAAGAGCAAAAGTCAAGTTTATCAGGAAGGAGAGGTTGCTAGAATTTCAGAGACCTATTCTTTTCGATGTGTACATAACTGATCTAGAAGGATGTAGATAGTGAGAGGACAGAATTTATTGTTAGCATTTTAAAATGTTGCAACTAATTCTGTCTTTGAAGGGATTAAGACCATGCTGAGTGAGCAGACAAAATGACAGAAACAGTGTAGTCCACTAGGAAATACTGTAAATGGGGAAAAGCAGTCCTAACTAAAAATAAACAATAATGATGCTAAAATGACTGTTCTGCCAAGGAAGGAAAACTCCTGGTCAGGGCAGGTAGTTCTGTTCTCTGAGGATGTCAAGAGAGCCTTCAGTTCCTGCTAAAGGAACGGCAAATACAGTACTATGAATGATTAGAAAGGGACTGGAGAACTAACTCAAAACACAAATGTGTCATTGTAAGTGACTATGGTTCAACTGAATATTCTTCATATTTGTCTGAATGAGGCTATGGCAAAATAGGAAAGTCATACAGAAGGACAACAAGAAAATAACTTCTAAACTCCCAAGGAGTCTATTTTTAAGAACTCTTCAACCTGGAAAAAGACCCCACAGCTCAAACTAGAAATGACAGGAGTCTTTAAAGCAAGAGAAGACACTGAGGAGATCATGGGAATGCTTGTGCACTGTTTCTCAACATACAAGAAGTGAGGGGTAACAGCAGGTTTACAGGGAAGGGCAGGAAATACTGATACATGTTGTCTACGTAGCTCTTGACAACTTTTTTGCTTTAGGATGTTTTAGTAGATCAATGTATATAGAGATCCAAAGAAAACTGAGGCCATTTCACAGACCGTATGTCTAATCTGTCTATATTTCAATGCAGTGGTTTGGATACAGCTTCCACAGCAGAAAGTGCTGCTCCATACTGGTCTTGTCTTTCTACAGGCATCAGGTTTGCTGTTGCCAAGGTCAGGACACAGTCTGTGACTGACTGCTTGTTGGGGCAGTGGCTTTTCTACCACTACATACTGTCATCGAAAGCAAAATAAAATTCAAATCATGTTTTAAATTTATAGTACAGTAGCTTGCTATTGCTTTGCTGGTCTATAAGATTAACTCTAGTTAGGGCACAGAGTATTGGGTGTGAAAGGACTCATCACGGACTGACTGGTACAGCTGCCCATTAGTGTCAGTGAGAACAGGGAATGAAATAGTATGTCACACTGCAAAACAGAGACCTCCAGAAAAGCTTTCTTTTTATTACTGCAAATACTTCATACCACCATGGGAGAACTTAAGGAAATTTTGACACAGAAACAGTCCATCCATTAACATTTGTTCATAAAACTTATGAAACAGTCTGCTATAACACAAATGAGAAGTATTTGTGTTTTAAAAGATCTTAATAAGAAAGGCATAAATTGATTGAGGCTTAAAGAAAGTTGCTTTTTTTTTTTTTCTTTCACCCTTCTGTCCTTTCTCTGGCATCTCTGAATTGATAAAAATATATTTTTTTAAATTGGACTCATAGCATCTGCTGAGAGCTCCTTTCTCTGGCAATAGTAAACAGCTAACAAGTTAGCTCAGAAGTGATGGATTAGGGAAATAAGAACAAACATTTCCAGTATCACAGCTATTAATAACAAAATGTATACTACTAGCAGTAAAACAGTTCTGTAAAACAGAATACTTTTAAACTTGGGCTTATGCCTCAAAGGACATCCAAGTAAGCTTATTTTGATGAAAGGCATACTGAACATCCTCTGCTGATGTTTGCTTTAAGGAATCTGTGGGAGCAGCTCACAATAAGCAGGAAAATTGCTCCAAATACCAACCGAGGACAAAAGTAAATCTGGACTTTTGGAAGACAGCACGTGAAAAGGGTGAATGGCACTCAGAGTGGTCTCCAGGGATGCTTTTAGACAAAACCTACATAGTACCCTGCAAGACAAATAATTCTTTTAAAAAGTATTTCACGAGAAGTAAAAATTCAAAACAAGTTCTGAAGTGGCCCTGACAAAGCTTTAGATGTGAGTGGCACATCCTCTTTCTTCACAATTTAAGAGAAGATGATAATAAAGAACATGCAAATGTTTCAAAAAGCCTTTATAACCTCTTAGGCTACATGTAGCTGGCCATGTCCTCTTAGAATACTGGTATTGCAGAACAAAGCAAATGACAGTTTAGTGCCAATTATTTTCATATGTGAGCAATTGTGTCAGGGCTATATTCCTCTTCCACTCCCTTCCTCAAGTCTAGTGCAGGCCCACAACAGTAGCACACTCTTGCTATGTGCACATCATGGAGATGTGCAGCCTGAAATACTGAATGCATATATTTCTGCTGAAAAAATGCCTTTCTTTCATTATACCTTCATTTTATGTTCCTTTAGCCAACAAAACTGAACTGTAATATTATAAGATGTATCTTAACCACTAACTTTTGCTAGCTAAAATGTTTCAGATCTAGAAACAAAAAGCTCACTCTCTATCAATTAGCACATAAAGTAACACTTAGGAAATCATGTGAGATTGCAATTCCATTCTCTGAGCTGCACTGTTCTTACCACACACTTCTTTTCAATGTCATGTACTCTGGACAAGTTCTTGCAGGAAGCATGAGGAGTTTGCTACCCAGAGAGTTTGTACAGAAAATACAATAAAAACTTATATTGCAATATGAACCTGGAGATTTTGGCTCACTAACTAGGAGACTGCTCAGGGTTGACTGATGAGAATGAGAACTTTTACTGACTTAGTGCTTGTTAGAGCAAGTCTGATAACAGGCAATGGAACAAGTCAACTAGGGAATATGTTAAGAAGCCAGAAGAAAACAGACTTTAAAATATCCTGTCAACAGTAGTTTAAAAACCAGTGGAATTCGTTTCCCCATAAAACCAGGAATGAATTTGAACTGGTCCATTGGAAGTCAGTCTGCTCTGTGTTTAGGACTCAATCAGTTTGTTAAATCACATTTTAGATGCAACACTGCATATGTCATTCAGTTGTCACTAATAATTTGGCTAGTATGAAACATTTTTATCATATTGCAGGAGGGAGATTAAAAACTAAATGAAGTGAAAAAACATATTCCTTCCACTAGGGAAATTAGGGAGGAAAGAAGTACTAGTTTTTGTGCTGTCATTCTCTGAGCCTTCAATTTTAATAAAACAGATGCTTTACAAACAGATTTGAAATATAGCTCAAAGATTAGACTTTTGCTATCTTCTCAAAAAAATAATGTTAACAGCAGCATTAAATTAGCTACATCCTGAATCCTTCACATAAACCAGAAAGATATTATATTATGGAAACTAGTAAAGTAGAAATAAAATAAATTACAGAAATACAAACTGATATTTATCGTGCAGAAAAACTAATTTCTGAGAAGCAGTTCCTAACATCCTATGCACTGTTCATGCTTAATACCAACAGACGTTCAGATATATATATGCACAGGGTAATAGCCTGTAATTTTCTATTGGATGACTGTGGGCACCTGTGTCATTCCAGAAGTACCTGGGACTTCTGCTGAATGAAGGGTGAAGGTTTGGGCTCAGTGTGCTGCACACATACTTTGATGTGTGCCATGCTAGCAGGCAGATGCCACTGGTTCCCAAGGGAGCTGGGACTGGCCTTGGAGGAAGAAGCAACTAAAAGCCAGTACAGAAGTGCTGCTACAGGAGACAAGGTCTTCCAGGTTTTAGACAACGCTGAGAGATAGTTTGGGCTAAAGTGGGCTGAAATGCACTCCAAGGAATTGAAGGCTGGGGTAGAATAAAACTGGCCCATTGTGTGAAGTCCTGAACCCCTCTGAAACCACTGCCTTTTATTAAGGTGAGCATGTATTACACTTAAAATCTTCTTTATGGGCAAAGCAGAAATACTTATTTTATACACATACATAAAGCAAGTAATTTATTGTTAGCATAGCGGAAATTTTCAGAATCTAATAATTATTAGTCCATATTTGAATGTTACAGAAAAAGAATAATAACACAGTTAGAATTTTTATACACACACTTCATAGCTTCCACACCTTTTCCTGGTGTTTATGCTCACCTTCACCTGCTTGTCTGGGTGCTAACATTCGTGGGTTCAGGCTGGTGACTGGTGGGGTATCATGGCGAGTTGCCAGCACCTGGAGTCCTTTACTGGGAGGAATATAATGTTCATTTTGACAGTTTCTTTTTTCTCACTCTAGGATACTCCTAACATAATTTCTGTGTTTGCTATCACACTTTTAAGCCTTTTTGCCTTCTTGTTTGATCTATAGCTCTACATTACACCTTAATTTTCTATATACGATGCCTTTTACACACACTAGATACCATTTCTTTATTCTCTTTGTGACATTTAAACCAAGTTTTGTCCAGCTTTGCAGGTTTTTTTGACTAACTATAGGTGAACTGTTTATACCTATGGGATTTCCAGTACCAAGCCTGTGCCCTAGCATTTATCACCCCACATTTGCCCTCACCTGTGCCACCTCTGTGTCTTCACTACTCAACAACCCTGCTGTTCTACCAGGCCTGTATTTCTCTACACTAAATCATTATGACAGAGTCATAAATATCTCATTCTACATAGAAAGCTTTCTAGTTGCTGCTACCTATGTAAAACTATGGTTGTGGTGTACAAAGATGATAAAACCAAAATAAATTAGCCATAAACATCATGTCAGTTACAGAAATTATTTTCACAGCTAAAACAAGTAAGACAAAGCTGTAACAGGTGAAGAAAAGTTTGGACTGAGCATGCTGGTCAAGCCTCAGTCTTGAGAGCTTGCAAATTAGTTACAAAGCTCGTGGCCTGTTACTGGTAATGGCAATATTGTTTTAGAGAGCTGCATGGCTGAACAGGGCTGAGATACAACCCACTTCATAGGGGTTATATTCTGAGCAGGGTGTGATTTTTATTTGTGTACTACTTCATTGGGCACTGGCATTTGTTACGGTTTTTATTTCATGGTTTAATTAGCTATGGAGACTACTGCATAGAAAAGAGGTTTTGCATGCAAATTAAATGGCTGTTTGGGAACTCTATTAGCTCCGCAGGATGTAACAGGTAGCAGACTTTGTGCCCTTTTAGTGAAGAGAGGAGAGAGAAATGTGAGGATCTCTTTCAGTGCCATCACTTAGAGATGATCAGTGAGAAAGCCTAAACTCTGCAGCTGTAAGCCTTGATGAAGCATTTCTCCCAAACGTGCAGCACTGCTGAGGCCCTGGCTAGCCCTGCACTAGCCCATCATGTCCCAAAGCAGGAGCAGTCCATGTCAGTGTGAAATCAGCCAAACTTATTTACTTTGTCAGGGCTCAGATCACTTCTTGCTCCAGTTAACAGAAAGCCTTTTATTAACTTCAGTTGCATCTCGATAGTTCCCACACTGACAGTTGCAAAGATTCGGCAGTAATATTTACCAATCCATTTTGCACTAGCACAATGAAAAATAATGACCAGTTATTTTCTCTCCGCAGTCGTAAAACTAAATCATGTAGTAAACAGGTCTTAAAGGATTTCCAGTAGTAACTGATGTATGGAACAAGGCTGAAAATATTTTTAAACCTTGAAAATAAAAATCTAACTGAAAGACTTATAAGGCTGTAGGATCTTAAGATGTTAGCATAGAATTTGGAAAATAGTATTTTTTATATTAATGAACAAAGAATTATAAATAAATAATAAAGGAACACACCACCATCTACTTTTAAATCTTTATTGCTCAGTTAACACTAAGTAACACGGCTCAAGATATGCTCTAAAACAGTAAGTCCCAAAGAAATATCATGCACAAATATTCTATATTACTCCCTGATTCTTTCTGTTCCTTTCTAAGGAGTCTGAAAATCCTTTTCTATCATAATGATTTTCAGAAGCTTATTTTGATTTCATACAAGGAATTTACTTTCCATCTTGACTAACTACTCTTTGTTCAATGGATCAGAATTCCTATGCAACTGTAAATAATAATTAAAATGTGTTGCTGTAAACAAAAGGAGTTAAACTGGGTGTTCCTGTTCTCTTCTTACTCCTTCAGGCATGTAGCAAATGCGGTCATCTTTATTTCTCTTTCATTACCTCATTGGCATTGAGATGTTCATATTATGTGAGTTGTCTCCCAATGTGTACTCTGTTGCTTAGTGGATGAAAGTTTGGCGAGGTGAGTAGTAACACAAACTTTATTCCTGCTATCTGAGTAACACTGACGTAAATGGTAAATGTAGCTTTTAATAATGGGATAAATGTTACTGAAATACAAATACATACAAGCAGAATTACACCTAAACACAAGAATGTGCCATTTTTACATTGGCTTCTGCCAGAAGAAATATATGAGTGGAGTCTTGCAGTTTAAAATTTTGCCTGTTCAGGTAGGAGCAGAAAAAAGACTTTCTGATCTGCTGGGGTATCTGGTTACACCACATTTCTCAGGCATTGCCTAGGAATCTTTGGATTGCAGCAATTCCGAAGACACAGTGCCAGGCTCCCTGGCTGCTGTAATTCTGTCAGGAAAGCATTTTGAACCTCATCAAGAAATGAGTTTAGGTACTTTCAGAGAACTTTCAGAGAACCACCTAAGTAATTTTTTTTTTTATTATTCTTGAAGTTATCTTTGCAGTGGCAGATAGGACCAAATGGCTAGGACAATGGGGACAAGGGAGCCCTGGAAGACTAAAGACAGCAGAGGTCAGCTCAGCAGACAGGCAATCCCTGAGCTGCTACACACACCAGCGTAGCTGGCTTACAGTGCGCACTGCCTGCTGCTGGCAGAAAAGCAGATGATGTGGGCCAGAAGCCAGAGGAGTTTTTGTTTTGTGGGAGAATACCGATATTCATTTTTGAAAGAGAGAATAATTAGCTGTCCTGTCAGCAACGGTATAAAACCAAAAGCCTGTTAAGCTTCCATCTCAGCATTTCTCTTAAACTAAGGAAAGCACTGCCTTTCTAGGACTTAAAAGCTGAAGAAAGAAAATGCAGTATAATCTTTTTGCTATTTGTTGCTGGAATTTGACCGTGTGCTCTGAGGTCAGGACTATAGAGACACCTCTGTATAGCAACCTCTGTTGTCGGTTTAGTAAAGATGTGAACCTGAGGTGACATTATGTGGTACATTTTTATTTAGATTTCAGAGTTTGACATGCCTCTTAAGGTCTTGTCTCTAAAATTTTACTCTACCTCCAGAAGATATTTCTGATGCATGACCACTTACATTAAAAAAAAAAATGTTTACCTGAAATGCAAGTAATAATTTTTAAGTTATTTTAAGATTTATTTTCCTGAAAGTTTCAAATTGGCTGTAAAACAGGTGTCATGATTTAACCCCAGCCAGCAACTAAGTACCAGGCAGCTGCTCGCTCACTCTCCCTCTGCCTCCACTGGAGGGCTGAGGAGAATTGGAAAAAGGTAAAACCCCTGGGTGAATATAAAAACAGTTTAATAATTGAAATAAAGTAAAAATAATAATAATAAAAATAAAAGTAACAATAATTGTAATGAAGAGGAGAAGGAGAGAGAGGAATATGATCCAAGGGGAAAAAACCAACAACAAAACCCAAAAAATTCCAAAACCCAAGTGATGCACAAGACAATTGCTCACCACCCACTGACTGATGCCCAGCCAGTACCCAAACAGCGACTGGTGGCTCCTGAAGAACTCCTCCCAGGTTTTATACTCAGCATCACGTTCTATGGAATGAAATATCCCTTTGGCTATTTTGGGTCAGCTGTCCTAGCTCTGCTCCCTCCTGGCTTCTTGTGCACCTGCTTGCTGGCAGAGCATGGGAAACTTGAAAAGTCCTTAATTTAGAGTAAGCACTACTTAGCAACAACTAAAACATCAGTGTATTATCAACATTATTGTCACACTGAATCCAAAACACAGAACTGTACCAGGTACTAGGAAGGAACTGAACTCTATCTCAGCCAAAACCAGGACAACGGCTTAATCAAAGTCTGTCCTGTCAGGAAAAGGAGTCCTATTGACTTCACTATGTTTTGCAGCTAGGCTTTAGGACTCGAAACAGTGATATACCAAACAACTTTTACAGCACAAATATCATTTTCTCTTCTTGGAGTCTATTGAAGATTTGGCACACAGAAATTTAAAAGCGCACAGGCCGTTATTTTTCAAACCTTCTAAAAAGAATCTTCAAAGTACTATGCTGCAAGTGGAATGAATTTGGCCATTTGTAAAGCTGCAATTTTAGTGCAAGCAGTGGAACATGGGATTGTGATGGTTTTAAATGTCATAAACCATTCTGTTTAATGGTAAATCCTCCCTCAACTTCTCTTAACTGGGTTGCAAACAAGGAAAGCTGTAGAAGTTAAATCAAAGATTACTCTCACCAGTCAGAAAATCTTCAGTACCACTCACAGCCCTTTGTTTCTAAAAAGAAACTGTCTTGCTGGAAACGAATAGGAAGCTGCATTGTTAGGCCAACACTTCTAAATCTTACCCTTTGGGATACAAGTGAGTTTTGGCAGGAATAGGGAAGAATGTTATTTTCCTTTGTGTACCAGTGTTCTGTGGCACTTCTCTTGTCTTTTTTGCCATGTCTTTCCCAAGTGACAGAGACTGTGGAACTAGTTGGCCAGGGCTTTAATGTGAATCTGCCTCTGCTGTAGTGGTTTCTGAAGTCTAAAGGCCTTTAACTGTAAACAGCCAAATTCTATTACAAGAAGAACAGAACACTTTTCAAATAGCAAAAACTCAAATTAAGGAAGATCAAATGGAAATTAAAGTCATTAAACTTTACACATCTCCAGCCCACAGTGCATGTCCTTGTTTCTAGGGAGTTACAGAGCAGCTTCCACATGGCAGCAACTGCTGGAGCAGTCACTGACTGTGCTTCGCATCGACCAAGGCCATCCTGACAAATCCCAGGTGTGGCTCCAGAGCCAGCACAGCTGGAAACCATTCCCAAAAGATGCACCAGACTCAGCGCACCCTGTTTCAGAAAGCCAGAGAGTCTGATAGTTCAGGCGAGCTGCTCCATGCCAGCTGAATGCAGTGCCAGAGAATGGTATCACAAATACTAACACAGGCTTGACCTCTCCAGAGGCTCTTAACTCACTGTGGAGCCTCTTAGGCTTGGCCACCTGACAGAAGCTGGTGGATTTCAACTCCACATCGTGCCTCTTTGCCCATCATACCTTGCAGCCCCCTCCTCTCCTGATCAGCCTCCATGGCAATCTCCGTCTCCAGTCTGGGTGCTTCCAGCTCAGTCAGTCTTTTTAAAATTGACCTGCAAAAGTAGTGGACAAAAGTCAAATAAGCAATTGCTGGTTTTATTTACACATATATATAAAATCAAGGTGAATAATGAGTAGTGTGGGTCACCTCTGCAACATGGAGAATCTCTGCAGTGCATAACTCACTTACCCAGGCTAACTCAATGCTGGCTTTGCATAAATAAGCAAATTTTCTACGGGGCTTTGCATGAAGAAACAGAGAAGGAGGGAGAGTTGTGTCAGACATTATTTTCCTGCTGGAATCACCTCACCATAACAGTTTTCCAGCCATGGAGAAGGTTAAGATACTGATTGCCCTTTGGTCTGTCTTTACCTGTACCTACAGCAATTTGAGAACTGAAACTTCTGGCTTAAATAAATCTTTAGGCATTATGAAGTATTTGTGTGAACCTTATTGACCTGTGGTATATAGAGGGTCAGGCTAGATGGTACAATGTTCCCATGTGTCTCTTACTTCAGCCAGACTAGGAAAATATGGTTGTTTCAAAAATGTTTGGTTCAAGGTGTGTTTGAAGCATAGATGAAAACCCCCTTGTGATGTAACTCTGACAATGTCTCTGGGCCAACCTGCAGTTATATCTCATATGATTATCCTAAAAGAAACATCTACTTTCCATGAATATTCAGTTAGGTGAGAGCACACAACAGAACAAAAGTCCAGCACACCTGACTTATCAAATCAGCTACCCACTGTGAAAGCTAAATAACACTTTTTCAGGACTCTGAATTTCTGAATAAGTAAATATAATAAAGAATTCAGTATAAAGGACAGAATCTTAACATGACTTCTGAGCATATGTATATTTTTCTTTTTAATTTTCCTCTTTCCTGAATGTGCTCTGACATTTAATGAACATAAAAGAAATTTCATTTAAAAGGAACTTTTAGAAAAAATGAAAGGGTCTTTTAACAAGAAGTTAAAAGCAAGAAATGGTGCTTCAAGTGTAGCAGAACATAGGTGTACCCTGCATTTTAAAGAAGAATAATGTAGGTATAAAGGGAAAGCAAGATGAAATGCTGACAGAGCTGTCTAGAAACAAGTTGTTTTAAAGGTCAATGTATCCATTCCTCAGGGAAATAGGTACTAACCCTGTTTTTAAATGGTCTCGCTTCTTTCTTTTCCTTATACATTTGTTTTAGGTTAATGGTTCTTTAATGCTGGAATAAGTACAACCTTTTTTTTTAAATTTTATTTTATTTTTTATTTAGCCTAGGTTTCCAACCAAACAATAAAAACAGAGCAGACTTTGTAAGCTGTGGTGTAGAGAATAGGTAAGTCTTCCTATGGTAAAACCTAACCTTAAAAAGGATATAAAGCAGAAAATAAGAGAGGATTTAAAAGGGGAAAAGGAGGGAACTGAAAAATCAGAAAGGGATCAAAGGAAGGAAAAGGCAGTGAAAGCATAGGCAGAGACAGTGATTTTTGAATATGAGAGATTTACATTTCTGCAAAAGAAATTAAGCAGGTACCTGAAAAGAGAGGAAAATAAAAACTTTATTAGGGAAATAGAGAACACATTTTTCATGCCTTAGGCATACTGAAACTGCAGAATTTTAAACAGTGGATATGTTTTCCTCAGTGTAGATCAAATGTGTAAACCTTAAAACATAGCTGAAAAACAGAAGTTGTTCTAACAGGTCTGCAAATATTGCCAGAGAAGTCACGTGGGTTCAGACTGAGGGACAAGGTTTTATGTGAGGGCATGTTTTGCAAGAGTGATTTTTAATAACTTTGGAAAAAAATCAAGAGAAAAAAAAAGTTTAAACCCCCGCATTAAAGAGGATCCTGTGTTTTGGAGGGAAGTCAGAAGAAGCTTTCAGAAAGGTAAAATTTGGTGAGAGAAATCCCTGCACCAAATGTGGGAGCTGAACAGCAGTAGGACCAGCAGATAGCAACGTCCTTGCTGATGCTGCTGACACCATGTCTAAAGAGGGACTAACAGCAGAGGGTCTGCTGCTAGAAGTGACACATGGTTCAGGTGCTCCAAATGCCACTATACACTGAGAGGCGGTGTTAAGAAAGGAGGCACTGTGGCTTAAGGAAGCTCTTGTGGTCTGCTCTCACAGGGACAGTGGGAAGGCTGTAGGCAATTTAGTAGTCAATGCTTTTGAGCCTCTGCCTGAAAACAGGCATTGATAGAACACTAAGGTTCTATCAAAAAGAAGCCTTTTTGAACAGAAACACTAGCATCTGGGGAGAAAAAAAAAAGATAAGTGAGATGAAGCAGGCAACAGGAACAACAAACTGAATCATACAGTACTTAGAGACATACACCCACTGAATTTGGCTTAGTAAAACTCTACCACCTTTGCTTACTTTTTTCCATAATCACCAACGATCGTGTCTTCACTAGATTTAAGCTTAAAATGCCTCTTTTTTATTGAATTCTAAGGGATCTTCTTTTGTTGTGAATGTCTCGGTGGGACATCCTTCAACACTGTCTGGTACTTAATCTTTCATATTTTAAAATGGAGGAAGGAGATGAGATAAAAAATGTTTTGTATTGCAACACAGAAGAGTTGTCTTCTGTACCTTCTAAATACAAGAAATAATTCCAAACTCTCTGGAACAACATGCAGAGGAAAAATCATGAAGTAGGAGGTAGAATAAAAGGAGAAATGGAGTGAACACAATCTAGAATTAATCTACTTTTATACAGGGGACATGACCATACTAGTTATTTTATAAAGTTATTTGTAGATTTAATATATGTTTAAGTTTAATACCTGTGAAATTAGAATACGTAACTAGGAACAAAAAGGCCTAAAGGTTAAAGACTTTTCTGGTAGACTCATGAAGTATAACTGAAACATAGTACCTGAAACCTAGGACTACAGATAATTTGTAAGTCACAGCAGCTACAATACTTAAATCAAGTCTAAGAAGAAAGAAATTGAATTAGTTAACACGATGCTTAAGGTGCCTCTAGTCAAAATTAGTGTAATCATGCCTGTACCACAGGGATTGAATGCAGAAGAGTTGGCACTGTATGCCATCTCCTGAGGATGCTTATCAAATATCAGCACTGCTGCTAGAATTAAAAATTCTGGCTTCTCCTGACATATCCTCTAAAGGCAAACAAGAATGACTTAAACTAACACTGACCAGAAAGAAAAGCGGAAGGCGTGAGTAGCATACTCAGAAAAGAATGCATAATAGACATGTACTGAATGCTACTTTATTCCATTTTGCTGTCTTTAACTTTATTGATTGCTTGCCACTGGTTTCTTAAAATGCTTATATATGTCTGTGCAGTGTTCAATAATTAGAATTTTTCTGCCCATATTTCCATCTTACTCATAGTTTTATCAGATTTAACAAGATACACTGTTATTTCCCTGACATTTGAAAGATAAACTGATGTTGAGCTCACTGCAGATACCCCTCACAAACTGTGCATAAGAAGACTCTAATTTCCAACAGCCTTGTGGAGTTCTTTTTATGTATTTAAACTGTGGAAAATGCTATTGAATCAGAATAATGCAGAAAACTAGAAAATGTACAAGGCTGTGGAGGATCACTCATAGTGTTTGACATTTTATTGAGCCTTGCAATCAAGCAAGATATAGTTACTATTCTACCATATCCATACAAGCATCAGAGTTCTTCCTGCAGAGTATTGACTAAAAATATATTTACGCAGTCAAACACAATTTAGCAGCAGCATGTCATCAGATTGACTCTTACCACTTGATTTCTGATTCCTAGGGCTAAAATATTAGATAGAAAGTAGTCAAAGTTGTGAACAACCCTGTCTTCTGAATCATTCTGAATTACTCTGACCAGAACCAGGGACTTTGCCAAAGTCCCGTACACTTTTTTGCTTTAAATTGCATACACCTCCAACACACTTGAAGCGAACAGTATGAGGAAGGAATATATGTATCTTTTGACATAAACATTAATTAATCCTGTAAAAGAAAAGGAGTGAACTGTACTTTACATATCATATTTTAAAGTATCGAGATGTTGATATTAAGTAGTCCTAAAAAGAAAAAGGTAAAAGGATACAAAATTCTGATGCCGCAGTTTTTCCTGCCTGAATAGCAGTAGGAAGCATTCCTCAAATCTTTTGAAAATCACAACAATTGAACCTTAAGAACCAGTATCCAGCTGTGGAATTTCAAACTTTAGTTTTGGGGCAATTTTTTAATAAAACCGAATTCAGTGTTATTCCACGTCCATTGCTCTAAAGTCTTTGTCAACTTCACGTTTAATGAAGGAAATCATTCTTATGTAATTGGTTTTGATAACTCAGAACTTTCCATCAAGAAAAAACAAGGCAACTTTTATTGTTTATTATATTTTTCCTTTAAAATGGTATTTTATATAGCTGTCTCTCAGTTATGAATGTTTACCTTTCCTGGTAATTTCAAAAGTCAAAATTTCCTGCACAAAATCAGTGACTTAGTCAATTATTGAATGTACTGAATTAAAGCCACATTTTGAGCTTGCTTTCCTCATGAACACTGTTATTAAAGGTATCACGTACAGACCTTTGACAGTTAGCACAACTCACGTCATTCTGTTTAAATTACTATAATCCTGATTGAGGCATATAATTTATACCGGTCTTCAACACAGAAAATAAATGAAGATTTCATGGTTTATTACCCTTCCATTGTTAAAAAATAATTCATATAGTCAACAAGAATGTCTGCATTACACTGAAACCATATTGCTTTGATCTAACCCTGCTAATAGTACACTTCAGTTACACTAATTCAAAATAAAAGGACAGAGATAGTTTTGATGGTCAGGATAGAATATCGGGATATCCTTTTCCTTGTTTCTCTTTCTAGCTCTGTTCTCATCCTCTGATCCTGCCTACACTGCTTAAGTTTTTTTAGTCATGAATTTCCTCTGCTGGGCACAGTGTCACTACCTACATCCGTGAGAGGAGGATTTAAGGAAGAACTAATACAGCCATACTGGGCATGAAATGTGGGAGCAGAGGCAGATTAAATAGCTACAGGGCTGATTACCCTTCATGCTATAAGGAGAGGTGCATCCTACTGCATTTGAATGCAAGGGTAAGTCTCGCTCATCCTGGAATTCTTGGCTCACACCCAGCACTAATGTTACTCTGTGTGCTCTCTGCTGTATGTAAGTACACACACACCCCATCAAAAGCAATTTCTAGCCCTCCAGCAGTCAGGCTACCAACAGTCTCGGCCAGCTGAGGCCCTGGCTCCTTCAAGATGATGAAGGACCCTCGGCTCAGGGCTCACAACGTGCACCTAACCCCTTTGGCAAGTGAAGCAGGCAGGGGAGATTTCTAAAATGCAGACGTAGTTGTTTTTTTAAAACCACAGAGAATTAGAAACCTCTGAGAAAGAAACAAACAAACTAGCAAACTAGCAGCAGTAATTTCTGCTGGTTTATATCACTGTCACTGTAAGTCCTGGGGTCGGTCAACAGTTAAAATCTGCAAAATCCTTTCCATCTTCCAGATCTGGTCTGCTGACATGCAGTAGCAGAAGAGCTTCCTCCTCGCAGATAGTGATACATGTTTTTCCAGCCAGTTAACATTTTCCCTAGCCGTGGTCCTGAACAAGGCAATATCAACCTTCAACCTTCACTGACAATTAAAGACTATTTAATTTCACCGGGGAAAATTAATAAATTAAATGCTTTAAAGGGCTGTTAATTTGTGGATACCAGCCACAAAATAAGAAGTTTGTTCTAATTAAAAAAAAAAAAATAAAATTATAGTGAAGAGTGCAATGGACAAGGCAGTCAAAACACAGCATGCTGTTCACAAACTGAAATGGTGCTTACAGCTGCATTCAGATGGTTCCCAGCTTGTTGCTGATGGCAAACAGAACAATGTTAACATTGTTAATGGATTAAGTAGCAAAGAAATAAAGCTCAATTTTGCTGAAAAAAAAAGGACCATATACAATTAACTGTAAAAGTGATATTTTTCTTTTTAATTTTGCTGAGCAGGGAGAGTAAAGGCAATCTTCATCTTCTCACTAAGATATAGCTCTAATAACAATAAAACAATCCAAACTGGCCTATCTTTATAACAAACTGTGCACTTTGCTCCTTTCTAAAATACAAAGCTTGTTTGATCTTAGTTAATTTGAATGTCAGAGCAGGAAAGAAGAAATATTAATCCATTCACTTTTCTTCATTGGAGTCTGGATGTGAGAAAGATAATGCATGTTCTCTGCATATGACTTTATGGCTGTGCAAATCCAGTATAACGATCCAGGTGCCTGTCAATATGATACTCAGAAAGCATATATTAAATGCTTTTAGAGAAGGGAATGGTTATGGAACCATGTCTGGATATCTGGATATTGATTTTCTTTCTAATTGCTTAATAACAAGCTATACAGAATGATATTTTTTTTCTGACAATCTCTGTTCAGATGACTCTAGCTGTGTTTATCATTGTCATTGTATTTTAAGAGCTGGAATTCTGCATTTTTTGGTGTCCAAACACTGATTTTTTTTAAAAAAATGGGGGGGGGGGGAGGAAAATATAAGCAGAAATATTATCTTTGGTACAAAGAATTTACAAGTCAAATCTAAGGGATAAAAAAGGCAGATAATGGGTGTCGGGAAATACTGGGACAACATTGACTAGTTAAGTCTTAGGATGCTGTTAGGTTGATACTTGAATTATACAAATATCTTGGACATTTCTTGCTCAAGTTTCATAACTGGCATTAGACAAGAGAATCCATGCATGTTAGTGGTTATCCCCTGCCTGTTACAGGTATTTCCCTGTTAATACTATTAAGAAAATAAACTGTTCCTGTCTTTTTCTAGCTGGCTTTGTTAGTTCACTTTGGACAACATGTGCAAATGTACCTTTGTTAGATTATTCCTTATGGTGAGACATCCCAGACATTACTCTTTCCCCAGTGCTGTCAGTCAGTGAGCAGTCACAGTGGAGTCTGCCACACAGAGAATCTTTACTTCCATTAGCTTTTGTAAAATCAACCAGTTAATTCTGAGCACAGTAATCTGAAATTTGTGGGATTTTGAAGAATACCTTGATTCCAGACGTGTTTTCTTAATATTTCCTTCCAAATCTTACTGCTGCTTCAAATATTGTTCATAATATATTTTTGTATTGTGCATGAATATTTTTCTGCATCTAGGTTCAGATGACGAAATATCTGTCCTGATCATCTCTGTGTTATTATGTGGAATGCAAAGTACTTCTACTTCATTTATATATAAATATATGCTGCTTTATAAACTGTATAAAAGGAAAAGCTGTGTCATAGCTTTGCCAGAAAATGTTTATATCTGTGTAGATATGTATCCAGTGGAAGAGAAAATCCATCATATGTTGTTTGTTAAAGGCAATGAAGTGAGTAAGCTCTTCAGAAACCAATCTTTCTTCTTTTGTTGGTCTTCTCTGCATTTAAAATTCTTTGTCAATTCATAGCATTTTACTAGACAAAACCAAGATTAGACTTTTCGCCCCAGTACTAAGAACTATAAGATACTTCCTGGGACCGAAGTGCAAATGCAAAAGCTGGTGATGTCTTTTAAGTGCTTTCCTAAGACACATATTATGTCTTTCTGAAGATTTAAAGATTTTTCTCATATTCCTATTTCAAGAACACTGTTCCAGTTTGACTTTAGGCACAATCAAGTTTAAAGATTTTGATTGCTATTGAAAAGATGTATATGCCTTCACTGTACAGTCCAAATATTTTCTCAAGGATGTTTCCAAGAATTCTGTTCTCAAGGAATAATCTATGGCTCTGGAGACAGTTGTCAGTCTGTGCACCCAAACAAATAAAAGAAAATAATAAGTTAGTGTTACCAAGCATTTGCTTTTTACTTTCAACTTAATTTCTCCAAACTATAATTTCACATCTTAAGTTCTTTCAACCGTGTTGTACATAGCCACAAAAGATGCTCTTCAGATGTCTTTTAGAAGACATTTTGCATGAGTGACAATTGTCAGGTACAAAATAGTGGAACCAGAGATGTTACAGAAGGGCTGAAGCGGGAGGGACCCCTGGGGATGGCCTGGCCCAGCCCCCCTGCACCAGACACAGCCACCTGCAGCAGGCTACTCACAGCTCCGTCCAGTTGGGATTATGTTTTTTTTGAGGAAAACCAGCACAAATCATCTCAAGTCAAAATTAAAATGTTCACAGAGGGATAACTTGTCACCTAGCTCATTGTTTCTCATATACTTAAGCCACCTCCTGACAAATTATTTCATCTCTTTTAATTAAAAGCCTAGTGGGGCTCGGGGCCCTGTTAGGTAAGGATTCAGTAGTGGGTTGTGGTGCTTGGCTGGTTGTTTTGTTGTTGGTTTTTTTTTTTTTAATTTATTCACATATGCACCAAAAAAAATGTCTTAAAACAATTTTCTTTTTACAAGCACTCTTCCTCATAGAGGGATTAATTATCCCTATGAGAAATGGATGATAGGAAAAAATGTATACTCTACAGAAAAAGGTAAATCCACACATTTTATTAATCATACTCAGTTATTCTTACTCATATGCAAGCATTTATTTTGTCTGTACTAAAGATTGCCCTGATTACCGTGAGAACTGGGCCTTGTCCTTCTGGGACTGAATTATTAGCAACAATAATTGCTTTTTACCACGTGGGTTTTTGACTATGTGAATGGATGTATTGAACTTCAAAAAGCATGTTATATTCTTTGTTTTGCTCAATATGAATCCAATCTCCTGCAGAAAAGACTAGCAATGAAGTTACTTGGTGCCTTGTCATTCCGGAATCTGTGTCAATTGCAATAATAATCTGTGTTACTTGCTGAGGAAAAAGTAAGAGTTGCCTGTATTAAACAGAAATGACTGTTTTGTTCCATAGATAACTGATACCTGGCAATAAGTAAATGCCTTCTGCAACATTAAATTTCCTTAGGATCAAGCAAATATATTTAAAAAAGGAATAAAGTGCAGGAAATATTTGCAATTGTGAAAGGTTCTGAATTAATGAATATGTACAGTGTTTAAAAGAATGGATTGCTCAGAAACAAGAACCATCTCCTTTCATTGTCAAGATTTTACTCTCTTGACAGCTGCATTAGTCAAGGCTGGCAACACAGTGATGGTTTAGCTCTGCATCCTGCGTTGTTCCACCTGGAGCTTCCTTTTCTCTGCGACATCTGCTTCACTCCCAAATGGCCCCTCCATGTGCAGTGTGGGCATCCACCTAGGAATGCATAAGGCACTGGTTCCTGCAGTCCTGCAGGCTATACATAGGCTTGCTGAGGGAAGCTTAAGCATTAAAAATTATATCACAAGCTGGATAAACCTGTATTCTGTACTTGTTATACCATGTTTCCAAATTAAAAAAAAAAAAAAAAAAAAAAAAAAAGGAGGGGACAAAAAGCCTACAAAATCAGAAAGAGAGACAAAAGGATGAAAAAATACTGTAGAAAATTTCTAAAACTAAATATTACTTAATTTGAATAAAGCAGAAGATGACACACAAGAATCTGACCAAGTGAAGAGTTGGGTTTTGAGAGCAGAGAGCAGACGTGTTTGTAGAATGGAAGATAAGAAAGGACAATCTTTTCCCCCTGTGCAGGGCCATTTCACATTCTAAGTGGAAGCTCAGGGAAGTAAGAAAAGGGAGAGTTCCAGGAGAAAAAAATCACTGCCTCAAGGGAACAGAGTGAGAAAACATAGCTCCCTGAAGCTCCCTGAAGTGCCTCTTTACTTCCAGAGGAGCAGTGTGCCGTGCTCAGTTGAGACCTGTCCAGTTCTCATAGGTACAAATATTGAGGCAGTAGAAAACTACATTTTCTCCTGTTTTAGATAGGGAAATGTAGGCACAGAAAGGCTAGGGTGGAATTAATCTCCCCCAGTTTTAGCCAAGAAACGGATATCTAAGCTAAGCTGATTTTATAGGCTTGTTTTATTCTCAGTGATGAAATAGGGAAGGGAGGCATTGCCCCAATACAGAAGTGTCTTTACTCATAGAGGGTGACTATGCGATGAATCTGACTTTCAATGATTTACCATATTTTTAGTTTGATTGTCTTGCTTCTTTTCATGCAGTTCTGGGGTTTTTTTATTTTATTTTTTTTTTAAATTCGCTTTTGTTTTATGTATATGCTAAAATGTACAAATGATAGGACTATAAAGAATACATTCATTCAAAAAGTCTACTAAATTCAAGGAAATATTTGAGTTTAGACAAGTAATCTTGAAGATGCTCATTGTGCAGGATTCTCATTCAAATCAATGGAAATTGTATGTTTGGGGAGCTGGAAAAAATCTGTGAGGTCTAATTATAGGCAGCCGAATTGCTTCTACTAACAGCACTCTGGAAAAAAAAAATTACAATTTTTCTAGGACTTCAGCAATTAATTCAAAAATCCCACCAGAATTTTTCAAAATAGAAAGGAGAGCTTTTGGTATTTTTTGGGTTAGGAGTCATTTATAATTAATGGCAGGTTATGTCAAATGGAAATAAGGTTTTCATAGCAGTTTTCAGACACTTTTCACTCTCTGAAAGTAGAACATAGTTTTCTGTAAGTGGATTATAACACAAGTCTTATATGTTAGCAATGGCTTATTTATCACCAAATTTTATGTACTATGCATTATGTACTATCCACTATAACAAATTTGAAAAGGTTTGTAAAACTATTCTCTTGTGAAGAGTATAGTTTTCAAAGTAATATTTTTCAAGACCACATACAAATGTGCCTGTTGTTTATATGGAAAAAAATAATAATACTAATAATAATAACCTGTGAGAAGGAAAAATTCTTGAAAGCTTGTCTGTTTATCCTAATTAATAGTCTGGTTTAATAAACCATGTTACTCCTGATACAAACCTTGTTATTCTTGCACATTTAAGCCATCACGTCACTAGCTTAATATGTAACTTTCTCAAACCTTGTAGCTAAATATAGACAGAACTTTGACTTTGTAAAAGTTTTGTATTTGTTAACAGTAATTATTTTGATTTTTTATGTACAAATACAAGCTATCTCATAAAAGGTTAATACTAGTTTTATGAGAAAAATGCTGTGATATGGATTGATTCAAGGATGAAGCCCTCACTCCTCTTCCTCCTGCTCTCTTCCCTATAAAGGGAAAATATATTTCGGCAGCAAGGTTTACCCTGTTAATTTTCTTGGATAGTAGAGCAGGTCAGGAGCAGGGTTTAATGTTCAGGGCATAATTCTGTTTTATATCCACAAAAGCAACAGAGGGTTAAGTTTTACTTTCCCAATGAAAGCTACTCCAACTCCACTTTTTGATTATTAAGACTACAATTACAAATCCCCATCATATTTCAACTATGGAAACAAGTAGGCTGAAAGGGAGGCTAAACAAGGAGAAACAAATATTTATGCAGGTTTTTGTTTTCTTCATTGCTGAAGGTTATAAGTAATTTTGAAATTTTAAATTTTTGCTTGATTTCTACATTAATTATATATGTCATGCTAAAAAGCATCTCAAATCTAATTGTTTTGTACAAACAAAAACATGTTTGTAGAGAGTCCTTAATAGGTGTTTATGCCATTAGTTACCTAAATATTTGCAGGAATATCCCTAAGACCATTTTTGTGATGAGAAGTAGTTTTGAGTCCATGAATTCAGTTGTAGCAAGTTTTTCAAAGGTCTTTGTTAAGCAAATACAATCAATCCAACAAAAGTTATCATGACAGGCTCTGTAAATATGTCAGGTGATGGATTTGATCTGACTTCAATACCACTTGTGAGACTCCAGGTAAAGTTTATATGAGCATACGTAGACACCACCTAGACATCCATATCCAGTTCAATCATCCTTTTCAGAGTCAATGGAGAAGGATAAGAATCTCTAGAAACCAACTTACATCACTTACGGAAGTTATTTAGAAGAGGAGTTGGCATTTAAAGTGCCTGATCTCTGCTAACTATAAAGACAGCATGAAAAAACATCTGCACGCAGACATTACATTGAAACAAGGTGAATTGTACTGTGCCTCACACGATATATGGTAATGAGAGTGATATAGTCTAAACTGAAGAACTGTTCAGGAATGGGAATGAGGCAGAGAAAAAGGAGTACAAAAGTTACTGAAGAACTGTGCTGTAAGTGTAATTCTTAATGCTTTTCTGTTAAATGGGATTTATCAATATTCTGTGTATATTTATTATCAAAAGAGTACTATTCAGCATTTTATCTACTGACTTTGTGGTGAGCTAGTGGACATTCATTACATTTGCAAAAGATGCCAAGCTGGGAGAAACTACCAGGACAATGGCAGAATACAAAGTTACCTTAGCAGGTTCAGAAGTGGTCTTGGAAAACATAGATATTCAAAAAGGACAAACGTGAAGTTCCACACTTAGGTAAGAAAGGATGCACCAACATGAGCTGGAAAACAGCTGGTTGAACAGATCTCCTTCACAATAAGATCTGGTGACATGAATTATAAGCTGAAGATGAACCAAAAAGGTGCTACTCTTCCAACGCAAGCACAATTCTGTAATATTTCAAGACTCTTGTTTTCATTAGAAGAAGTAATATCTCCACTTTATTGGCATGTGTTTATCTGAGGTAGTGTGCAGTTTGGAACAGTTCAGGAAAGCCTTTCCAGCAAGGGCATAGACTGACTGGAGAAAGTGCAGGAGATCATCATCTAGAAAATATGGTCTGTGAAGGCAGAACGAATGAACTCCATGTAGGCACTTATTTATGGAACTTCACCTACCTCCCATGAGTTCTTAGGATAACAGCTAAAGGCATAAAGATTGGTTTTGTCAATTCCAAAGACACCTCCTATTTTAGTGACAAACTGCTCTACTACAGAAGTTTGCTATCAAAACAGCTTTTACTTGTGATTTTTCTGCAATTTACAGATTATTTCTGAGCAAAATATCTAGCAAATAACATAACTAGAGGGGGCAGGTCTTGGCAAATTCCACATGATGAAAAACTATGCTGGTGTTAACTTGCTCTTAGTCACGAAATTTTGAGATTACTCTTAAAGCAAAGAATTTTCTCCAGAGCACAGGTACAGAATGAAAAGAATGGTAACCTCATGATCACTGTGTTTCAAGTACTTTCTGTGATTTGAAGACTGAAAAATAAGAACCATCATGAACTATAGCTAGAAGTCTTTGAATATTGACAGAAAAATTATTAAGTGATAAAGCATGTCAGCATGTACCAATATTCACCACATGGGTCCAGCTACCACCTCTATTTTCTTGTATGGCAAAAAAGATTTCAGTTTGCAAAATATCACATGGTCATAATCAGACGCCCTAAGTCAGGTTCCCTGCTGCTGGGAAGCAGCTGGGTGCTAACAGAAACACAGAATAAGTAGTAGCAGTTGTTTAATTTTCACCCTATAAAATTGAAGTACTTCAGAGAATTTAGAAATAGAGATAGACAAAATGTTTCTGGTTTTGAAAAATTTCTATAACATAGAAGATGCATTTTGCTGAAAATTACTGTAAAAGCTCTTTTTCTGTTTTGTTTTGTTTGACTGGATCTAGGCTACAGGGGCTAGATAATGCCATGGTTATTCATGTTTAAACAAGGAACTTTTTCCAATGGAAGTGGTCCTGAAATTATTTTATTTTTTGGTCAGGTACAAGATCCTTTTTCCAAGAGTAATTTAAGGAATTATCAAAAAAACAAAGAGAATAATTTTATTATATAATTTAGGAAAAGTCTTATCTAGAAGTCAGAAGACAATGTTACATTATGCTACTATAACTCTAATTACAACTAGAGAAAATCCTAAAGTACTGACACAGGGAAAACAGTTAAGATAATGGCAATTAGTTTGTTCCAAATGGAAAAGGATAAAGGGAATTCTGATCTGTTTGTGCTGGACAGCTTCCCTTCAGATAGACCAAACCACATCTTTTCCTCCAAAGTCTCCGAGTAATATACAGCAGGAAAAGACCAACACATTGAAGTTCTGGTCTCTGCAGCTTTTCATTGGAAATACAGCCCAATGACGATGTGGTAAAAGTATCTTTTTATTTCTGTCTCATTTTGTTGGAGAATCTTGAATGGCTTTAAATGCCCTCCCTCAGCCTGAAAAGCCCTGTCCACCTATTCTCTCAGCTTTATAATTCTTATCTCTCATATTCCTGACATATCATGACAGGGATTCAAACAATACTGCCACTGACTGGAGCAAATAAGAATTTCTGAAGTCTGGTGACCGGCAGCTTTTATTAAGTTCAGGTGCATGTCACAGGTGCTGAAGTGCGTCCTTTGGCAGTTAATCAACCAGAAAATTTAAACTTCCTCTCAAATAAATAAAGGGCATGAAGAAGAAAGCCATACATCTCACCATGGACAGCATTTATAGACTAGTGGGTACAGCTCCTTCCCCAGCAAATCACCTTTACATATATAACTGTTCATCTATCTGGTGATAGAAAAGGCATTTCTAGGCACATGTCTTGCTCATGGCCCAATAACTTTACAAAGCAGAACAGTGTAATTATACCAGGGACCCTGAGCACAGGAGCAGATATTTGAAGTCTTTCCTGATAAAGAATGAAATTTGTTGAGACTCTGGCAGGACACTGTTGTGTCTAGACAATAGGGATGTTTCCATCTCTAGACAATAGAGATGTTTCATTCTGTTTCCTCCCACCTCACCAATTGTATACTAGATAACTTTGGTCATTTCACTCCTCACTCGTTCAGCAAGTCTAGATCTTTCCTCAGTTCTGTATTTGCAGAAAAAGCTTTCAGACCAAAAAATGGCTACTACTTTTCAGCAACGTGCTTTTCACGGCTGTTTTGATACCTCTAGAAATTGTTGGGTTTGCTTTATTGAGCCCTGAATCTAGATAGTGAAATAGTTCAATGTTGTGGTTTAACCCCAGCCAGCAGCTAAGCCCCACGCAGCTGCTCGCTCACTCCCCCCATGGTGGGGTGGGACAGGGAATCAGAAAGTAAAAGAGAAAAAACAAGGGTTGAGATAAAGACAGTTTAATAAGTAAAGTAAAATCCGCGCTTGCAAGCAAAACAAAAAAGGGAATTCATTCACCGCTTCCCATCGGCAGGCAGGCGCTCAGCCACCCCCAGGAAAGCCGGGCTTTGTCACATGTGATGGTTACTTGGGAAGACAAATGCTGCAAAACCAAACATTCCCCCATTCCTTCTTTTTTCCCCAGCTTTCCATGCTAAGCCTGACATGATGTGGTATGGTATGTCCCTTTGGTCAGTGGGGGTCAGCTGTCCTGGCTGTGTCCCATCCCAGCTTCTTGTGCACCCCAGCCTGCTCGCTGGTGGGGCAGCATGAGCGGCAGAAAGGGCCTTGGCTCTGTGTGAGCCCTGCTCAGCAGTAATGAAAGCATCCCTGTGTCACCAGCACCCTTTCCAGCACAAATCCAAAACATAGCCCCATACTAGCTACTACGAAGAAAATTAACCCTATCCCAGCCAAAATCAGCACAGACAAGTGAAAGAATAATTCTATTTTCATCTACTTTTAGACACAACTCTGTACTTGAAATTTTTCTCCTAAAACAAAAGAATTTGAAACCGTTTTGTGAAATTAAAAGAAGCTGAATTAACCTAATGATGAAACATTTCATGCTGTCATTTTCATGAATTTAGTTAAAAGATACATATTTAAAAGTGTTTTAATTTTATTGTTGCACATCACTCTTACAGTTGGCATTTAAGGAAAAAATGTCACAATATTCTAGTCTTTAAAAAATAAGATAGTGTCTGCGTAACACCCGTAAGACTTAAGTTAATCTGTGGGTGTTCAAAATTTCATTGAAAGGGAGACACTACAGGATCCGTCTCTCATAGAAGCAGCAAAGAAAAATGTGGCAGTTAAGAGAGAAGAGGAATGTTCAATTTGGACATTTCATCAAGGAATACATACAAAATTAAATTGTGCTGTATAAAATTCAGAGTGGATACAGAATAACACTAGTGTCCATGTCAGGTACAGAGGAAATTTCAGAGTGATTAAAAACCAGAGTGAGAGAAAGAGAGAAGAACATTGCTTGGCAGTTTCATATGGAGGAAAAAGATCAGTCTTAATAGTTTAAATATTTTTTTTAAATCTTCATTTTAAACAACATTAAAAAGAAATTAAGAAAGGCTGATAATACAAGCAGTTTGCTCAATGAAAATAAAGCTTTGGAGAAAAAAGAACCAGGTCTGAGTCAGCTGAATTCTAAGCCTTTGCAAACTACATTTTGTAGTAATTTCAGTACCAGTAGTTTTAGCAATTATCCATCAGCATTTTGTATGAATGGAAAATGTGAAACACATGTAGTGGAGTGATTGAGATGCATCAAGAAGGAGGGCTCATTCTAGGAGTAGCAGCAGCAGGTAGAAAATGGTAGATGACTTCTGCCTCATGCTCTGCTCCTGATGGTTCTGGTGCTCCTGGACAGACTGCAGCAGACAGAGCAGGACTCATTCTTCCTCTAACAGCTTTAGAGGAGCAGATACGTTAACAATTCCTCTTGAAGACAATGCGTTGCCTTACAGGTCATTCTTTTTCCTATGGATGACACTGTCCCATCACCTTGCAGATGTTTCTGGGACTATAAACTGGTACACCTACCCAAAGCTGGTACTTCAATTTCAAAGAATACCCTTTCCTGCAGTATAATCTTCAGAATTTTATTATAATATTTTCTCCAAGAATAATAAGGATCACCAGGTTAATTTCTCTTGAATCTGTCAGTCTCCCTTCCTTTTTGAGGATTATGCTCCTTAGGAATATCCAACAGTCTTGGCATTCCTCTTAGGTTGGAGAGCACTTGGAAAGTTCATCCACTGGGTAAGAAGACAAGTTTTTATATTAACTGTAATATTTTTAAGTTTCCCTGGATGTAAGTCAATCATTTTGGTAAAAAATGGGACAATTTATGTTCTTTAAAATTGTTATAGGAAAGAATCTGCTTGTAAATAGAAAGCTATTACAAAACAATGAATTATATTTAAAATATGAAGGACATTAGATGATAAACATAATGGACCTTTGTGACCATAACATTTGTGAATATGTTTTTTTTTCCTTGGAAAGTAAAACACACATTGACTGATTCCAAGCACCACTGTAGATTGTCATTCTTATGCTGTACCTCTTGCTCTTTCTGGGCATGTGTTTCCTAGATTTTCAGCTTTGTGGCATTCTCCTAAACCATCATGGTTCTTCTGGACATCCATTTTAACTTGGTTTTCTGGGGGGTTTGTTGTTTGCTTTTGATGTCAGTGCTCAGAAATCGAATAAGTAAACTCTACTTCATTTAAACTTTGTAAGGAAGACATAAGATTGATATCTTGATATTTCATGGGCTGCCCAAGATAAGTTTCCAAATATCCTTTTTGTTATACTATGTGTACACTTTTGTGTAAAATCTCCAAATTATAAACTTCACACACATAAATAAGCCACCTTCAAAGACTTCCCGCCTTTTTTTTTCTCTATTAAATAATTTGTACCAATTCTTCTGTTCTTTCATATTTTATACCTGAATTCTCATTTGAATAATTGTAGCATTTACTCAAAAGAGAGGTTTGTTTTCAGAACTATTTTAAACCAGTCTTACACTTTTGGTGCCTGCAATGACTAGAGACTGTTACTTTTAACCTTCTGTACATTTTTTCCCAAGGGTATTTTGGAGCAGGTTCCCTTTTGGGTTGCACCAATGTTACACCTGTATTTGGAGCTGCTGCCTCCTGGAAAGATTTACCCTAGAAAAGGAAAGCTATAAATCCCAACAAAGTATTATCAGGAAGTCAAGAAACAAAAGCCAGAGGCAGTAGATCTTCCAACAACCTCTTCCAACATTTTCATCCTCTATTACCCTTTCATATCAATCCTGCTGCCATCAAGATCTTCAGTCCACAGAACAATCTTCCTCTTTATTGATTTTATAGAACTTCTCTTTTTTTTTCTCTAAATCTATTTATCTTATTTATACAGTTTTTGGGTCAAAGCATTATTAAATCCAGCATATTCTGCAGTTTACTTAACAGCTTTTATGACCACTCTAAGGTACACAGCAAGCTTTTGGCAAACAGATTGGGAGCTCCCCTGTTAGTGCTCACCTGTTTTCAAGATATCTTGGAGAGCTCTTGAATTGTTGTTTTCTAAAAGGCAAGTGTGCTAGCATTTGTAATTTTCTCCAAATATCTCAAGAAAAGATACAAAGGCTTTTGGGTGCCTGGCAGAGTTCCTCTAGACATTAATCATCATACTGATCAGGCTGTCCAACACTTCCCAACCCACAGACAGCTGTGGCAAATGGCACAGCTAGTGCCTAGGCAAATCCCTCCCAACCATTTTAGTGTGACAAAAGTAATTAACTCCATTAGTATGACTGGTTCTGTCTACACTTAGAAATAATCAACGTAATTGTCATGCTACAAGAATGAAACCCTTTCAATGAAAAAAATGCATCTCAGAGGCATATGCTGGCTGGTAATCTGGGCAAAAGGATAACCTGTTAGGTAAAAAATACATAGAACAGAGCTGAAATATGCTTGTAATAATTTCCAAAAGAATGTAATGGAAAACAATTTTTTCTGAATTGTTTTAAATTCTAAAGCAAATTATTAAAATATATTAAAATTATGATATTAATGCTATTTAAAGTACAAGAAAAAGGTTTATTTTCCCTTCATAAGTCCACAGCTCTTCAGTTAAAGCAACTCAGAAAATACTCAGTATCAAATGAGCAAAGATTCAAATCTCACCTAAAGGCACTGCCCAGTGTGTGACCTTGCAAATGAAATACAGTATCTGGCAGCTCAGTGTTGGTGGTACTCAGCACTCCCTCCCAGCCATAGCTAGTTTTGGGTACAACCATATCCAGTGATGTACACTGAACAAGGCCAGAGGACAGGAAAGTGGACTTCTAAGGAAGAAACACCTTCTTGGGGCTGTCCTGTAGAACACTGTGCTCTCAGACACATCCAACTTTTACCCCACTACCTTCACAATAGATCTTGGGAGGAAGGTCTTTTTAGGCAGTCTTACAGGCTACACAGGTACTGGTGAATAAAACAGGGAAAGAGAACAAACTGAAGAACTGTCTGCTGGTTATCCATACTCTCTGAACACAGTTCTGGACCATGTAAACTATCACTCTCTTGGTACACGGGCTTGAGCCAGAGCCACTACGCTATATAGCTATACACTGCCAAGACACAACCCAAATGGGCTTTTCCGTTTTCCAACATTAAACTTTATACACACTAATAATATCCACACTTGTCTACATGCCAAACACCAAGGCATGCAACACACATCCCAGGTTTATGTTATAAACCATGACAAGCTACTGATATTACCTCAGAAACTGAACTGACAAAAATGCTTTCAAAAAATGATAGTATGTTGGGCCTAGGTGGCTGATGTGTAGAACCCATGGAAGACTGTTGGCCAGTTTGTGCCACTTGGCTTCAAAGTCAAAGAATCATTCCTGGATCTATTTTATTTAGTAAAATTAATGCAGTCATAATTATTTTCCTTCATTCTCAAAGGTTTGCACATGTGATATCTTCTTCTGTCTGGAACAACTGCTAAAAACCTCACCTTTTTACTCATCTTGCATAAGAGAGATGATGTAAGGTAAAGATGTCAACCTCAAAATCTTGCTGCACTACAATAAGACATTATAAATTCCAGTAAAATGTTTTACCCAAAACACAGGCTTTGTGTTTTCATACTTACTGAGCTTTATATTAAGACTTCCACTACCAGGTCTCTTGCAGTCCTGCTCCACCACTTCACCTGTCACACATCATCTGAAAGCTAAGGTGACTTGTGAGGGTGATTTCAGGAAAACGGGTATTGGGGGACCAATGAATTGGCAGTTGTGGATAAGGGCCACTGCAAAGTCCACAAAGCCATGAATACAGTGGTCATGTAGAAGAATAGAAAGAAAGTGAGAGTATTTTTATTAACTGAACACTAAAGTAGGGCATTAATAGTTTTTATTTTTTGTTTGCTTTTATATATATTTTTATATATATATATTTATAAATGTTTGCTTTTTTTAATATAAACCACCAAAAAAGCAATCAAAAATATTTTTGAGCCACCCTAACTTTTGTGTCATTCTCCTTCATTTGCAAAAGGAAAAATTTAGAAAAAGAAGGTGGAGAAGAGAGAAAAGATAATAAACAAAAGCAGGAAAAAACCTAAAAATTACAACATTCAAACTCAGGAAGTGCTGCAAAAATGTCATGCGTTTCCAAACCTCACAGTTCATACACCTTCTTTCATTTTCCTCCTTCTGACCAATTCACAGCATCAATTCAAACCACAGGATGAAAAAAACCTATTCAGTAATAAAGAAAAGCTTTCAGAAATCCCATCTCCAAACCAAACTCAAGCACATATATCAGACAGGACTCAGAGAATAATTTTTTCTGTTATATCCTCACTAAACACCTGTTTATGCCACCTTTCATTAAATTGAAAAGTTAATCATTTCAGAGGCACCCTCAGTAATGCATTGAATTAGCAGCATATTAGGACCTCACTATGAGGCAAGAAGATAAAATGAGGCTGCTAGGAAAAACATGAAGCTGAAGGAACAGCCATGGTATATTATTAACTCCAATCTTCTTCTCTTCAGGCTACGAGATGCTTAATTACCCTGATGTCAGGAAGCATTATTTTTTTCCTTTCCCTTGTATTTTGAATCTTTCACCTCTGATACACTTCATTATTTCCTTTAATGACAATTACAGTTTTTAAAAACTTTGTTTGCATACCTTCCTGGCTTCTGTCTTTAATAGTTTGGAATTCTGTAAAATGGAGAGAAAGAGGGAAAACACATAGTTAATATTTACAAATATATATATCTAATGGAAGAGAAATCACTATGATCACTTAAACAGGATTTAGCAAAAGGTAATTTAGCTGGGGCAAATTATGTAAGTGCACTACATTCATTGTGAAGTATCAGTCATCTAAACTCGCTATGTCATAACAGACAAGTCATGTAGAATAAATTAACAAATATCAAATACAGCTCTCCTCACATCAAAAGAAATAGCTGAATTAACATCAGGCTACTGCAGCAAGGACAAGAAGCATCCAGCTGGCTCTTGAATTATACAAAGACACATTATCATCTCATTATGTCTGTGAAGTAATAACTGAGAAAAGCTAATTTCAAGTGACAATGCATAAATATTCAAATTTTATTTGTATGTCCTGAAAATAGTGATGAATAAGAAGCAGGAGAGATTGAACTCTACAAAGAAAATTACTAAAAAAATAAAATTTACATCTATGTCTCAAAATTTTCTTGAAGTACTAATCACATTTTCTGTAAAATATCAAATGTTTTAAACTTCAAAGAGTCTTTTTTTATCCAAAAATCAGTTAAAAGAGAATAGGGACGAACTGTTTGTGAACATTTGCTTGAGCAAAACAAGCTTTTTTGTAATGTTCTTTAGGACTAACCTTATTCACACAACATGAATAATGATTTTTGGTCAAAAGAGCATGTCTTGCAGGAGAAAATGTCATAAATGTTTGTTCAAGCCTCAGTTTGCATTGGTGTTTTTGCATCTAGCCTTAATCTTTTCCAAAGGTGAAGAGTATTCCAAACAGACAGCAGAAACAACACTGTTAAATTAAACACCACGTAGCATAAACAGCAGATTGCTAAGTACACATTTACAAAGCAATAAATGTGAGAGGTATCATGTGAACAAATTCCAGGCTAAGCTCTACAGGCACAAACCATACCTTGAATCACAGATGATAAACAAATGTATCACCAAAGCATAACCACTAATTATTCATGACTAGAAAACGTGATTTTGTTTGTCAAGCTGACTGCTATGAGTCATTTGATCACTCCGTGGAAAAACGTAATCAAGGCATTGCTGCTTAACTTAAACCAGTGTTTGCTGAACTTAAACCAGTGTTTGCTGAAGTAAGTGGGATTGTGTGACTGAAAGACGTGTGGACCTGGTCCATGTGACATTTCCCTACAGTTTTTCTATTTCCATTAATTTCTAAATTTGTGCCCTCAATTTGTGTATATTGATTGAATCTTGGGATTGTATTTTGGATAAGGTTATATTTTGTTGTTTTCATAGAATTGGAAACTCATTGAAAAAAAAAAAAAAAGAGAGCTATACGAAGGGCACAGATCAAGCTATGCCCCAAAATTCAGCAATCTATAAAATTATCTGGATTCCTGTGTGTTTAAAGGCAAAAGGTAAAACTGGTGGTTTGCTCTCCTTACAGTGTCCCAAGCCAGGGGTGTACCTGAGCTCTGAATGCTCTGGTATTCAAATAGGGCATACTGCAGTAGGGTTCATCTCACATGGCTGAAGGAAGAGAAGAAATCAAGCACAGAGAAAGTGCCATTTGTGAATCCTGTAGATTAGCAGGCAACCTTCATATCCAAAATATTCATATCCACTGGCGGATCACTGCCTCTGCACATGGTGGTGTAGCAGATCTAGGGCTGGTACAAGCAGAGTGCGTAGCAAGAGGCAGCAGCAATAAGGCAGTGCAAACGGTTCATCCACAGGTTAGGGACACTGCAGAGTGTGGTAAGTGCTGTCACAATTAGCTATACAGCCATCAGAAGATCACTGTTGCCTTCCTATTTTGAATGGCAAATTACAAAGAGGGCATGCTATGGGAAACTGCAGCCCCTTCAAGGTGCTAGGTCAAAATACATCCACAACACCACAGCGTGCTGTGAGGTTGGAAGGCAGTGATATTGTCCATCAGCCCCAACGTTTTTACATGGCTCTTGCTGATGGCATGGTGTTTAGACCAAATTCTGTGAGTAACTTAAACATTTTGGTTTGACTTCTTCACTCTCAGGTGCATCTTTGGGCATGAACTGTGGGTTTAGCACAAACCCTGCTTAGAGGAAATTATGTAGATCAGAAACAAAGTTCCTGCATCTTTCAGCTTCTCTGATACTCTGGGAATGGCCCAGCCTTTCGTTCGTTAACTGATTTTTCAGCCACCTGACAGAAAAAGAGCAGTTTAAGAGAGTGCCGAGATGCTTTTTACCTACACTCCTCAAGAAAGTTGAAGAGGTACTGAAACCTACAACACAGTCTCTGTTCTATTGAAATACAGCAGAGCCCATATGTCTGTCTGAAGCAGCATCAACCCCATTGACTCAACAGATGACACTGTCAGCCTTTGGTAGAAACAGAGATAAAATACAGTAAGCGTCAAGATCACATAGGCCAGCTTCACGATTAACATGAAGCGCGGCTGGGTCTGTCATTGATAAAATGCACATGTAATGAAAAAAAGGGAAAAAAGTTTGACTCAGGATTCTGACCTGAAAATTAAATCTTGACTCAGTTCTTCAGGTCAAGAATATTTTTCCACCAAAGTGAAGTAAAAATACCTATTGAAACTAACAAAAGAAAGCTCCACTGTTCATCAATTTGATACTTCTTATGAAGGGCAGATACTTGCATTGATTAGTTCATTTTGGGGCAGCCACAGACATAAAATATTCTACTGCAAATGTTCCTGACATCTCTTTCTAACCTTTTTGCCCCACAGTTCCAGCCAGAAGCAGTCAGCAACATGTAGAATTGCCTAATGGTTATTTTCAGGACTGAGAAAGGTTTTGCTTTGGAAATGTTTTCAAAACATGCTTTTTGCACAGTTCAAGACTCCTCTTTCACAGCAGATGGATAAAGGGCCTTACATTTAATAATAAAAAAAATGAAAGCATTTTAAAATTATATTGATTGTAATTATATTTTCCTATAGAAATACTTTGTTTCTAAATGTGTTATTTCAAGTGCTATTATTACATGGGTATTAATTCGCGTTGTTTTCATTAAATTAATTGGCCTGTTGGTTGAAAAACCTGTGAGGTATCCAGTGGAAGATATGAAATTTAAAAAAATTAAAATTATTCTGATTTTCACTCTAAAAGTTAAAAGGTTTATAATGGATAGAAGTACCATAAGATTTCTCAGGAAAAAAGATAAATAATCATATTTATTTATGATGTCTTATGAAAGCAGAACACTTTTTTTTTTTCTCTCTCAAAAGGGCCCTTGAAAATTTCACATGTAACTTTGGTGTCAAATGTCTCTTGACTTTTGGACTTTTCCCTCTGAATTATGTCTTCCTGGCCTCATCAATTCTGTCTGCCATGTGTAACTTCAAACTTCAATTTAAAAAAGTATTTCATAACTATATAAAAATAATGAAAGAATTATCTGTTGTATGTTTCTCAGGACCACTCAAAACTCTATTAATTAATGTGAAGAACTTCATGTTTTGGAACTGATCTCTATACATAAAAAGTTGCTCATGATCATTCAGAATACTTCAAGTGTATGTGAACCTCAGGATGTAAAAATGTCCCAATGAGTAAAAACAATCTTGAAAGAAAAAAAAAGGAGACTTTCATTGGATATTTAAGACCCCTATCTACCTGCACCAGTAATATATTTCTGTAGAATACTTTGCCTTTAAAGAGAGAGGCTCTTCTTTATTTCAACTCATTTTTATTCTATATCAGATATCAAGTACTGATTGATTTAATGGTGTTTTGGAGATGATGTTCAGCAACAGGTGTCCTATCACTTGGGCTTAAATAAAAACTCATTGCTGATATTACAGTGAAAATCGTGTATGCAGAAAAGTATAAAATAAAAAGGGAGCTATACTGTATCATCTTGAAAGAAGTACCATGTATTCTTAAAGTCTTTAAAATATTGCCTAGTCACTACTCCAAACTCCAAACTGACATATTATGTTTGGTAGACATAGTAAAAGCACCTAAGAAACCAAGAACTTTTTTTATAAAATGAACTGAAATAAATATTAAGCAAGTAAGAAAGTTAAAATCTGTGCTTAGCCTATAGGTGTTACTTTAGAAGGAAATGCTGCATCTTCAGAAATATTCAATTAGAAAAAGGAAGCCATGTGACTACCAGAAGATCAACAGGCAATGAAACAGTGTCTTTACTGATATTACCAAAGGCAGTCATAAAAGGCAACTAGGTTATATTTGTATTCACTACCTTAGCAAATTTTTTACTGAGATTTCTACTGCTGAAGCTCATATGGTAGACACTCATAGAGATCAAAAATAAAACCAAAATATTTTTGTGAAGATTAGAGCTTAAATAAGCTTGAGGCTTAAAGTTTCCTAAAGTTAGAGATACGGTTTTAACTCTGTGTGTGCATACAGACCTATAGACACAGAGAATACATTCTTTAATGGCATTTAGAGATACATTTGACAGTTGACACTACATGTCTATGTTTACATTGGCATCTGTATAATTTTAAATGCACAGTTTGCATGCCTTCTCATTCAATATTCAGGAGCTACTATGCAAAAGAAGACCTATAAAAATATCAGAGCAGGTCACTTGGCTGACTGTGTACTTTTTCATCCGTCTTCTTTATAAATTGAACAGACAAGCTAAAGTGGTACAACGATCTGGGTGACAACGGAATCTACTTTGCCAGAGGAAGGACCTGGAGAAACGGGGAGCTTGAGTAAACTGGAGTGATAAGCAATACTGCTATCTAGTGGCAAGACTAAAATCACACATACATTGTATGGGGTCATGGTGACCTGCTAAACCTCTGCGCAGTGGCCACGTTTGACTCGCCAAGTCAGTGGGGCTGTCATCTCCCAGACAAGAGCACAAAGCGACCGCTCCCTTCCACTGCCTCATTACACCTCCCCTTCAGTCCATTTTGTTTGGCTTTGACCACAAAAGTATTTGCTAGCAGAAAAGAGCCACAAGTGCTTCCAATGCAATTTATGTGTAGCTTTGGGTCTGCCTAACCTCCTCCATTTAATCATCTTGAATATATATGTAACAATTTTTATAAAGTCTTGTATGTAATGTATGCTTCATTAACATCTTAAAATTGCTTTCATGTCCACAGATGATAAATGATGTAATGAAATCAAGTATAGATTTGTGACAGAAAATTTTGGGGTAACAGTTCCTCAAATCCCATGAAAGGTTTCAACTCATGCTTTAAATTAAGCAGAAATATGTAGGTAGATTTCTTTGTCCCCAGTTTCCATCTTCTCCCACAGGTTCTTTCCTTTTAAAAGCACACACACACTCTCTCTCTATATATATATTTAGCTCTAATGTGTGAAGGATATCAGATGTGCTACTCCTATCTACCTATAGGTGTGCTAAATTTTTTGAGAGCAATTATATTTTATTTTATTTTATGTAATAAAGAATATTACAATTCTTCTCTGTGTAGTTCATGGCTTGTGTTTGGAAAAAAAAGAAGCAAAATAAAACAAAATAACCTTTGAAATATTCACCTACAGTCTTGGTCAATTAGATTTTTTTCTTTTACATATTTATATCTCAGGAGAAGACACGCACTTGAGAGGCAGTATTTTCTGACTAAACTGATTTTGTTTTTTTCACAGAGTTTGTCTTGGAATTATTAATAAACCTCTAATTATTTAAAAGACAGGTTTATTATTCTGAATGCAGGTAACAATGGAAATTAAAATACAATGAGTTTCAAACACTGTACATCCATACATGAGTTTTAAAGTCTTCAGGAAAATTGCAAAATTTTCCTGACATATGTGAACATGAAGCAAAACAGTAGAGGAAAGGAGCAGCAGAACAAGTAGAGCAGATAAATTTCCATAGCTGGTAGCAGATGGATACCTAAACATTGTTGGATGATCTCAAAAATAAGCACCTGGAGGAGTGAGGTTATTTTTATTTTAAAAAAACCCAACCAACCAAACCAAACCAAACCAAACTAAAAAACCCCAAAACCTAAAACAACCCAAAAAACCCCCAGTAAACCAAGCAGCTTAACTTCATCATTCCTCCCCCAGGGCACATCATGAGGTCACTGATCCAATAAATATATTTTCTTCTCTGGTGAATGTGTGGCCCTAATTTCAAAGGGGTTTTAGATGGTTTTGTTGTTTGTTCCTGAGGACCTCATGACCTTCACTGTTGTTTCCACTGCACACCTGGAAGAGATACCTAGTGCGCTGGTGTGAGCAGAAGTCTTGCACCAGAGTGTTGTCATGGGGCCTGTATCCAGTGCCAAAAACATTTCTGTGCTCTTGAGTTCCAGAAGACATAACCAGAAGGACTACAGTGGAAAAAGTGTCCACATTGGAAATGCTTTTGATTTTTCATGAAGTATAGCAACATCGAACGGTTCAAAGCTACTAATCAAAACTGCATTTTGTAAGTGACTTAGGTTTGGCCAAATGCAGGAAAATTCCCATTAAGTCTGCACAAGTCATACAGTTCCAGAGGTTTTCCTTCCTAATTTCAATTCCTGCTCCAAAGAGTTGCATTTTCAAATTAAAAATAATTTTTAAAAAAGGAATAGAAAAAAGTATCAGCAGAGATTTTAAGATACACTTTTTTTTTTCCATCTTCCTTCTTGGAAATGCCTGAAGGATACTGGTTGAAATTACAGCCATCAGCACTGCTTTACAATAATCACCAATTCGTGCTGAGGCAGTCTTCTGGCACAGAATATTTCAGCCCCAATGGTTCAATTTTAGAAAAGACCTATCCTGTTGAAAACAGGATCTTGGTAAGTAATGAGAATAGGCAGTGCTACCAGCCCTGCCAATATGATTAAGAGTATTACAACTAAAAGAAGTTCAGAAAAGTGGGTCCACTTTACTGAGGTAAATCACAGAAATTTGCAGTTCTGTTGATATATTGCAATGGTGCCTTGGAATGACTGTCAGACCATGTTGTAGTTGCTTTCTCCAACAAAAAGGGGCCAAAAAAGCATCTGGATTGAAATAGCTTGAAAATAGCTATGCTTTTGAGGGCAATGCTGGAGCCAGGAAGAACAGATCAAGACCAAAATTGCTCTACTGCTTTAATTTAAAGTAATTCCATTTCTGCTCAGGCTCACTGCCTGCTATTGGACATTTGACATGACTCAGATAATTTCTTCCATCCAACTAGACTTTTTGTAGAAATAGTTCTAATTATAGCATGACCTTTATAAAGAAATACATGATTTGTTATCGTTACTATAAAAGTAAGATTTGAAAGTTAAAGATTAGAAAGATGAGAAAAAACTTACTCCCAAAGCATGAAGACTTTGACAGCACCTTTTTTCTTTTTACTTATTTCCACTGTGCTCTGTTATTACCAGAAGGCGAAACCCCTTGACTATTCAAAAAATGGCATGAGGAGTAATGATGAACACTTGATTTCCTTAGTTTGCTTTGCTACCAAGCCTCTTGTGCTAACTGTGAGTCTGATCTAGAGCAGGAAATAGTTTTAAAAAATCAGGAAAACAACCTTTTATCATCCTCAGAGCAGTAGTAAAGAATATAAAGCACTTAGCTGGCATAACTACGAGGTCTGACAAAAGACTCTCTTCTTGCACTTCTGAGTGCCCTATAGCTAAATGTGGTCAGTCTTTCTGCAGCTCATGACCACAAGAGTGGAAGTTATTTGCTAATTTGAATTCAGTGTTTCAAGGGAAATGCAAGTGGTAATGTCCCACACCCATCCCTGTGGCATACTCATAGTAGTCTCTTCACCTCTGTTATTTCATCCCATCACATCCCAGTGCTGCTGTCTTGGCTTTTACAAAGCAGCAGCTGACTAAGAGTCCCAGATTACTCATCTCTTTGTTGTTGTTGTTGTTGTTGTTGTCAACCCTGCATAACTCTGGCTGAAATGGGTACAAAATCTCCTGCTGACTTCAACAGGATCAGCATTCATACAGGTTGAAACATCAAAACTTGCTTCAGAGCACAAAGAAACTAAAGAGCAGCAAATGGTGGTGATTAAGCCTGCCTAATCCCAGCTTGGTGCAGTTATCAGGAATATTGGATAACGTAAGGGTTTCATCATGATTTAAGGAGGGATTCATATGAAGCTTATTTGGGAAGATTACTCTCATTGTTATTTCTCATGCCAGTGGACATCATGTATTCTACAAAACATCTGTGCGTGATTTTTGCCCAAAAATGTTATTTATGAGCAAGCACATACCCTAACACTTCTCAGTACTGAATGCAAAATCAGACCTGGAGCTCCAAGGACTTCCTTCTTCTTTTTCTGTACAGCAAATTTCTTGACTGCCTGGAGTTAGATTGCTATAAAAACTGGTACAGGTATAAACCTCACAGGCTGAGGTCAGGCAGGGGTTGTTACATGCTTGTGGCTGAGGAAAGGCAATCTTCCAAGACATGTTGTCCTGTTTCCTTCTGCTGATCTATTTTACTAGCTATCCTGCTCCTAGGCCATAGAAAAAATCTTGGCAGCCATGACTGATCAATGGATGAGAAGGAAAGTGTCCAGGAGACTGTAAAAGGCTTTTTCTTTTTTGGCCAGGAAGAGTCCCTCTTCGATTCTGACTGGAGAAGACTCCCTCAGCCCAAGTATCCAGTGTGACGGGTGCTGTGCAAATTAAAGGTGTCCAAAGGAGCTTCCCACATAAAGAAGGACTTTCCAAAGGACTCAGATGGAAGCAAGCTATCTTCTGGAGCCCCCTTTCAGCCAGCACTGTGCCTGGGGAGATCCCATTGATGCAGGAGGCCTAGTGTGTGGCTGGCCAAGCTGGCATAAGCAGTGACCGAGGCTGCACACTGTTAGAGATGGGCATGTAGGAAAGAGCAGGGCAAAGCGTTTGGGGGCTCTCATAGCTCCTGAGACATTTTTGAGGATTGGGTTCAAGTCATCCTGAGTTAGTGCAGTGCCACTGAATCCACACTGCCTTTAAGAAGAGGGTATGAATTTGATTTTGATGCAAGCCACTTCCTATATTTAAGTGTCCTTGGCCAAGGCAACTGAGGCATTTCAGACAAGCCAAGATGAGAAGAGCGTATAGGCAGTGTGGGAGCCTGGGACTGAACACAAGCTCTTCCCTCAGTGCCCCAGGCACTCCCTGGGAGACCGATGCAGCTGGAGCCACTTAGAGAAATCTTTCACTCATTTTAAAGGTATTTTTTACAGAGTCCATGTGATTGTCCAAACAGTATTTTTTTTCCTCTTCCTAGTTCCTCTACCTGAAGTATTGAGCACAGAATTAGCATAACACATTCAGGCAATTGGAAAATATATGAAAGTTTCTATTTTGCCATTTCTCAAATTAAGATTAGTAAAATGAGCAGCAAATTTTGCACTTCTCCCTGTTGTTTACTGATGTTCATGACCATTTGGTGATGCAATAACACATCTGCTGAAGAAATGGGAATGTTCAACTGCTATTAACTTCCTAAGCAATACCAGATGGGTTATATTTAGTCATCTGGTTTATACTTGACTTACCATTACTTTTACACATTTTATACAGAATAAGATATAAAAGTCACTAAGACTAGCTGAATTTTATTGGTAATAAGGGCAACAACCTTGTATGACCAAATCGTAACAGTTCTGTGTGTGAGGTCGGATAATTTTTTTCTAGCGCCTGAAAATAGTATTTTGTAAATCTCCAGTAAAGACACTGATTCCACTTACTTTCTTTTCACGTAGAGGAGATGTAGAGATTTCCAGTGCCTTCAGGGCAATGTGCTCCTGAGTGCATTATGAGATTGAGACTGTTTGTGACTGTGATCTGTTACTCAGGGATTAGCCCAAAGGAAATGACATTTCATTGATCTGCATGCTAAATGCAACAGCTGTTATTCACACTTCTTCAAAGAAATAAACATAAAACTGACTTCTGGAAAAAAAATGTCTTTGAGGTAATGTGAATTCTGTTAGTAAGTTGTGGTATAGTACAACTGTTCATCATTCTGATAATTGGCTTTGATAGGACTTTCTGAATGAGGAAAAAAAGAGATAAACAGGCCAAATTAGTATATAGTATAATTAACAAATTAGTTAATAAACGTGGAACACAAATTGATCAATTCATCTAAGATGTGTGGCTTCAGAATAAAAACTCACAGGAAAGCTGTGAAACATTATGTCTAAAAGACATAAATCATTAAATGTAAGAGCTTCATTCAAACATGCTGCATTGCAACATAATACATAATAAAAGTAATGCATTATTTTGTGACTTTTAAAACTACATTTCTAAAAGGACAAATGTAGGGAATATTTTTGTTTATTTTTGACATGGGAGGTTTCATATTTAGAACATGCAGTGTAACAGCATGCAGAAAAAAATTAAGAGTCTTTAAAAATTACAAAATTTCAATGGAAAAATCTACTACAAATTACACAGAATTTTATTAGAAATAGATGTATTTGGTAAGTGACAGTGTTGGGGCTTATTTCTGGAGAAAGAAAAAGAAGGATTTTGTACTTACTGACAACAACTTGAGACTTGCCCTACTTTTCCCAGATATCTGATGGACTGAAAGTATTTTAGCTTTATAAAAGAACACTTGGCATTTGAATCAATTGCCCGTGCAATGTATCTGGAGCCTTTTGAGTGCTCTGGGATATCCCAGCTGCCCTCCAACACATAACACTCTCTGTCTTTAACTCCTGTTATAAACTTCTTCCCTCCCCTCTACAGATAGATCCAATGCCCATGTCTGACACGGCACACCTGTGCAATCTGTGCTGCAAAAGAGCTGTAGAAAAGTAAAAGCCATAGACAGGATAGGAATATTGAGATGGGAGCATCCATAGCTCAATCACCCAGATGCACTTACCCACTGAGCATAAAAGGGAGTGAACAAGGAAAAAAGAAAAGCCCAGAAATGTTTATTTACCTGAATGTATTCTTAGAAAAATTAATAAGTGAACCCATAAGGAAAGTAATCTCCAAATCTCACTTTGTAAGCAATAATGAATTCTGTGATGACAAGGTCACAACAGAACAAAATCTATTGTTTTAATATAAAAACATGAGCTTGGAAAATGCAGCAGAAAACTTCAGTGAAAGTGATTTCAGGGAAAGAGAGGCTGCAGTTCCCTGGAGAGTGGGCATGAGAGCCTGGTTCATCCCTCAGAAACCCATGCACATTCTTCACAGCAGCTCATTTATTTATGAAAATAGTGCACAGTGCAATGAACGTACAAAAGCAAATGTAACATACAGCCCACACAGATTATGCCTATGAAGGACAAACTTGCAAAGCTTTGAAATCATTCTGCAGTCTTACAAAATCAGTACAACTGGGACACAGGAAGTGTGGTCATCTTGTGTCTTAAGGTCTCAGCTGAGGGGTGTAGGATCTGCACAGTGCTTAGTGGAGACTCTCGATGGAATTGCCTGCCATGTGTATGAGCAATGACTTTAAGTTTTCATTGAGATTTGGGGTTCGCCTATACTGAAAATTTAGGAGACAGATATTAAGAGTAAGAAAAAGAAATTATGGAAAAAAAAGACTAATATGATAGCTTTTAGATAGCTTAAACAAATGCAACTATTTCTATAAAAAGAGCCTAACTGCAGATGAGAAGACATATTGTAATATAATTACCATTCAGAATAGAACAGCTATTTTGAAATTCTGAAATTTACATCACACATGGTTGTCAGTCTTGCTAGCACAATAAAACTTCTCTGAGAACACTTTACATCAGTTTGCATCAGTAAAAAATCCCTTCAAAATTTTTTAATAGGTTGAAAGCCTTAATAAGCCCACTTTTACTATAAATCACATTGTATTTTCTTTATCCTATTTAAACTTTTCCAGTTTTTGCATTCTATTAACTGCCGACATTATTATAAATTTGCCTGAATACTGTAGCCAATAGAGGAACTTTCTTCTGGTGAAAAAGACCAATTTAGTTTGATTTCTACTGATGTTGTCATGAACCACCAACAATGTTCTTTCAATCTGATTATTTGGAGCAATTTTCTGTGTTTTCTTATTTGGGAGCAGCTGCTAGTGGTTGCCTTCCACAGATTCCCCTAGAGTTTTTTATTTAGTGATAAGAAAATCTGCCAAATGTTGTATTTGATGAAGATGCTACCATTTCTGCTGCTGAATGATTTTTATGTTGTTGTGTTCTAATCTACCTGATAATCCCTCTGCCTTTGCATGCAACCTATGAGACAAGTAAGGCTGGCAGACAACCTGGTCTTCAAAGAGATCTAGACACCTTATTGGAATTAAAATATACAGGATCATGCTCCATCCTGGATGCAACAGCAGTGCATACATCAGTTTTATCTCAATTTCAACCATTTTCTATTTGTGGGGTTCCCCCATGAAGCCAAGGTACTTCATCTGCTCTGTCTTTCAGCATTTCTGTAGAGCTTGTCCTTTCCTATGACCCAGCTTCCTCATTTTAGCTTCAAGTGGTGCTCCAGTTCCAGCATCCATTTATGACTTTTTAATTACCAACAGGATCCAGAATCCTCATTGCCCCTTCTGCATGCTTTCAATTTGCCTTCAGCAAGCCCAGATGCTCCTTTCTTTTTCAAATCTAGTTCCTTCATTAAGTACAACTGTCTTTCCTTCCTCTTGGTTTTCAGTTGCATAGATAAAGGTTTGGATTAGTAATCTAAGTAAATAACCAGGCAAAAACTCACAGAAGTCGTCTGATTTTGGGCTTTCTATTTTGGCATCTCTTTTGTAAGTATGTATACTGCAGAAACGTAACAATTACAGGAAATTTGTATTCTCCCCTTCCCCCCCCCCCCCCCCCCCCCCATTTTTATTTTTTTTTCCCTCCACTGGAAAAAGGCAACCAGTTCTGTATGTTTTCTGGTACACTTTGATAGAGTGTTAATGGAAGCAAATAGGGAGGAATGATATTTGGGACTTTTAAAGCAGGAACCCCTCTCTAAGATTTCCAAGTTGGACAAAAAGATGAAAAATATTTCTTCACCCAAGTTACAAGCGTAGCTACTTAGAGCAACTGAGGTGGAGGAACTGTTATCACCGGCTCCAGTCTCAGGAAACTTAAATATTTGTTGCATAACTGTTTCGGAGACCGTAGCATTAGAAACATGTGACAAACTGTGAAATACCCATTACTACTCACTCAGCATCATATATCAGATTACTAAAAGCTATTTCATTTATGTGATCAGTCTGTCCATGACTCAAAATTCTGTCTTTATCTACTGTTGAAAAGAGAGACCTCAACTCCAGTCCCAGCATAGTTTCAGCATTTCAGAGCACCAGCAGAGGAGTGTAGCATTGGGCTGAAGTGTAGGCCTATTTCATAGTCATCTGTAATAGGTAGTCTGTTCACACAATGCTAGGGAAACTTGTCACTACAGCAAACAGCAAAACATCCAGATGCTGCCTGTTTCAAGTTTTTTTTAACATAGAATAGAACACTTCAGGAAAAGAATTCAAAGCTAAACCAGAAGTCCCCAAACCAACTTTTTCCACAACTGCCTTGGCATCATATCAGTTATGTAAGTGTCCATCTTGGTCAAATACTTTGTTTGATCAATCTTGAATAAATAACACCCCCGAAGGTCTTGTGGGCTTGTTTTAAGCGTTTGGTTGGATTTTTGGGTTTTGGGTTTGTTTTTTTTTTTATAATTTCTTCCTGATACTAAAGTGTGTTATCAGAAAGACTTTGAGTGCCTAATCAGACACATCAGTCAAGCACCTTCAAGCACTATGCCTCCTCAAAGTACGAAGTACTGAAGTATGGGTACCCCTCACTCAATAGCCAGCTGCAGTCAATTGCCAGTGCTTCAAAAGAAAAGATGCATGTGTAGAGGAAGAGGAGAATTTACAAGTCAAATTATGGCCCTGACTCTTACAGCTGATCAGCTGAAGCCCTGAAGAATGAGATCTGATTATAATCACAGTCCTAATGCAAAGCTGGAAGTGTTATGAGGGCATACTGAGGGCAATGAAATCTATCCTGCTCTCTTTGGGCTTAGTGGATGAAAAAGGAAACAGGATGACTCAGTCCTTGAGGTTTTGGATGCAGGCAGGAGAATGCTTTCCCAAAGTGACATTAAAGAATAACTCAGAACAAAATGTGGCCTTGCTTTGAAGTTTTGATTTTAAAATACATGTCTTTCTGGAGATGGAAAAAGAGGTAGGGATTTAATGTTAACTAAATAAGTATTTATTTTGCTTTTTTCCTGTTAATTGGAAATGGGGACAAAGTGACTGAGGGAAGGAAGAGGTATATTCAGAAAATGTTATGTACTTGAGTCTGAAGTTTGACATCCTTGCTATTTCAAAACAGGCTTTTCCATTCAATTCTGACTTTTTCTGTTGCTTTACCACCACATATTTGAGTTGCTACTTGTCTGTAATTGCACCTGACCTATTCTGTTTGTTAGTTCTGTTTAGGTGTATGCCTCAGACTGGCATAGGCAAGAAAGAAGATTTTCCTCTAGGTAATTATTAGTTAGGCAATCATTATTTATGTTAGTGTAGTAAACTAGAGACGTCAGGTCTGGACCAGCACCAGGAATTATCAGCATTACATAAATTAGCCCTGCTCCAGAAAGTTTGCAGTCCAGTCATGAGACAATAAACAAGCAACAGCAGATAAATAACTGAGACTGTTAAATTATTTCTTATGCCATTCAGCGTGTGGAAAACACTGTTTATCTGTTGTCAAGAATTTTTTAGACATCCTGGCAGAAGGATTTTTGCATGTGTTTAAAGGCTATTTATTATTGTAATTAATGACTGTTCAGAAGAACTGTGCCTAATGGATGCCAGATATAAACAGAATGCGGTGTTTTCCCTTTTTTCTCTTAAGTGTATTTTTCAGAAAGTGGTGTTCTTCTTTTACCACCCACTTTTGAGCAATATTTGTGCCAGTATTTATAATGTTGGGAAATTATGTATTTTTTGAAAACTCCAACCAGAGACAGAGATGTTCTTCCTATTATTCATCTCACAAATGACATTCGTCTTTTGTCAGCCTTTTGCCAGTCTGTTGTTCAAAATGCGCCAGGTGGATTTCAGTGCCAACTGACAGCCATTTTTTGGAATTATTTAACCAGGAAAGTGCACTGTAACACATGAGGAGACACATCAGCAGTCAATCAGCCACCTACAGTGCTTAGTTTATATCAAAGCGATTAGGAACTGAGAGTCTACCTAATAGTCTTTGCACTGTGCTACTTGTCTTCAAGGGAGGGATAACCAAGGACAGTCATAACCCTGTAAAAGTACAAGGCATATTAGGCCAAAAGTGGTGTCAGAATAGCATTGGCTTCCACATGTCTTAATGCAGCCTGGATATCCCAATACAGTGTTAAAACAGTGGTCAGTTCCTGTGAGCCTTCAAAATCCTTAACCAGCCATGACTTGTCTGCTTATGCTTTATATGCTCTCCAAAAAGGCAGCTTAAATACACAAAATAAAGACATAGATTTTGTTGCTGATCTGTTAGCAACCCTATAAGACTACAGGAGGTAGTAATGACCAAATGGAAAAAGAATCCTGGTCCAACATTCTTGCTTCTTCTTTTTGGATACTGAGTCATGGATATCACTGAATGGCTGGAGAGGGAAGTCCCCTCTGGAGACTGGTCTAGCCCCTGTTCAAGAAGGGTCAGCTGCAGCAGGTTGATCAGGGCCATGTCCAGTCAGTTTTAATATCTCCAAGGACGGAGACTCCACCACCTCTCTGGGCAACCTTTTCCAGTGTTCAACAACCTTCACAGTAAAAAAGCATTATCTTGTGTTCAGACTGAATTTTCCGGCTTTTAATTTGCACCCATGGCCTCTTGTGCTTTCACTGGGAACTACTGAGAAGACTCTGGTTCTCTTCATTCCGTCCCATCAAAGTTTTATATACATTGATAAGATCCCACTTGAACCTGCTCTTCTCTGGACTGAGCAGTCCTACTGTCTTCGTTATAGGAGAAATGCTCCAGTCCCTTCATCATCTTCATGGCCCTTTGTCAGACTCTCTCCATTATGTCCAGGTCTCTCTTGTACTGCTGTGGTGGGTTGACGCTGGTTGGACAGCAGGTGCCCACCAAAGCCACTCTGTCACTCCCTTCCTGAGCTGGGCAGGGGAGAGAAAATATAACAAAAGGCTTATGTGTAAAGATAAGGGCAGGGAGAGATTGCTCACCAATTACCATCAAAGGTAAAACAGACGCAACTTGTGGGAATTAATTTAATTTATTACAAATCAAATCAAAGCAGGATAATGAGAAGTAAACCCAAAACTTAAAAGCACCCTCCCCTCACCCCTCCCTTCTTCCTGAGCTTAACTTTACTCCTCATTTTCTCTTCCTCACCAGCATCATGGGAGGGCAGGGAATGGGGGTTGCAGACAGTTCATCACATGTTGTCTCTGCCACTCCTTCCTCCTCACACTCTTCCCCTGCTCCAGCGTGGGGTCCCTCCTTCAGGAGGCAGTCCTCCATGAACTTCTCCAACATGAGTCCTTCCCATGGGCTGCAGTTCTTCATGAACTATTCCAGCCTGGGTCCCTTCCATGGTGTGCAGTCCTTCAGGAACAGACTGGTCCCCCGTGGGTCCCCCGTGGAGTCACAAGTCCTGCCAGCAAACCTACTCCAGTGTGGACTCCTCTCTCCATGGGTCCACAGGTCATGCCAGGAGCTTCCCACGGGGTCACAGCCTCCTTTGCTCATCCACCTACTCTAGCATTGTGTCCTTCATGGGCTGCAGGTGGATATCTTCTCCATCATTAACCTCCATGGGCTGCGGGGGCACAGCCTGCCTCTCCATGGTCTTCATCACGGGTTGCAGGGGAATCTCTGCTCCTGGAGCACTTCCTCACCTTCCTACTTCACTGGCTTTGGTGTCTGAAGAGTTTTTACTCTCACATATTCTTACTCCTCTCTTCCACTGCAACACCGCCCATCCACCCACCCACACACCTTTCTTAAATACGTTATCCCAGAGGCACTACCACCATCACTGGTGGGCTCAGCCTTGGCTAGCAGCAGGTCCATATTGGAACTGGCTGGCATTGGCTTCATCAGACATAGGGGAAGCTTCTAGCAGCTTCTTACAGAAGCTACCCCTGTAGCCCCCTCTGCTATCAAAACCTTACCAGGCAAACCTGATACAGCTGTGGAGTGGAGAATCGGACACAGCACTCAGGTGTGACCTCACCAGTGCTGAGTAGAGTCATTCCAATACAGGCTAGTCTTTCCTCCATACAAAAACTACTACTGCATTCAAAATGCTCTAAGAATTGTGCTTATTTATAAAAAGTTTTCTTATAACTTGTTCCTACTTGAAAATAGTAAAATAGTTCTATGTTGAGGCAGAGGTAAGGTCTGTCTACAAAATATTTAAAGCGTACTTTCAAAACAGTGACACCCATTTCTCACAGGGTTTTCTGAGAAAAATCAGTGTGTTTATTGACTGTTTCAGTGCTGTCAAACCATCCAGAGCAGTCATATTTCCTGTATTTACTTTTGTAACCAAATTGAAGGGAATGATCCGTCTAGGTTTTGCTGCATAAATTACTAGCAGGCATAACAGTTAGTCTGACTTTTCCTTCAGGTGATGAGGTGATTGATTTGAATTTAAAAAGATACCTATGCAGAAGTTATAGATGTCCTGCAGCAAAGCTTAACCCCATTGCCTATAGAAAGCCGACATTCAGGCAAAAACAATCAATAGTTCAGTTTGTACAAATAACATTCCCAAAGCTCCTTTTTACCATTGTGCTCAGGGACATCAGGCAAGTATCTGTGGCCTTCTACAAAAGCCCTAGGAAATGCCAATAGCTGGAGCTGTGGTAAGAACTGGTGAATCACTAACAGAGAGATGTTTCTTAGTTGTGTTCCCACTCCCAAAGTGCAGGCAACCTAATAAAGCAGCGCACGTAAAAACCTGTGCATTGACAGCGGGTCTATGCTGCTGGGTACGGAAGGTGTAGGGTGGGTTCTGCTACCCTATTTAACATCATCTGCTCCCCAAACTGAAGACTTGTGAAAATAATTTGTCAGCCCCTTTGCAGTTAGGAAATGTGGAGGTTTGTTACGTTAAGCTGTTAAATCTTTATGTGCACCCACTATGTCACGTTTTTTTTTCCTTGGTGTGCTGGTTGAGGAAGTGCAGTTGGTTTGCTACATTAATTTTTAGAAAGATTAATTTAAAACACAGACCCATAAAGTTTAGTAGATATTGCAGTGTGCTCATGATGCTTCAGCCAAGAGATCTTTTTTAACAAATGCTTTACATATAAGCTTTTGAATTTACTGGGCTGCTATAACTACCAAGTAAGATTATGGAATGAAACAAGCATGAGAAAGTCCTTTTGCTTTGCCTTGTGTTTTTCATGCTGAAAGCTGTCTTGGAGCATAAAAAAGCCTCTTAATCCAAATAATGTATGAAGCGTAGGACCACAATCAGTGCAGCCCACTTCTTGAGAGTGGTTTCCTCTCAGAACAGAGCAGTACAGGGGCTATGAGTTATTCCTTCCTGATTTACCTTTCAAATCCCTGAATGCAGAGTTTTTCTGTGGTGTAACATTGATTTAATACGGATTGTTTCTACTCATTGGGAAGAGGAACAAAATACATCTTCAATAACCAGTAATAAAATAGATGCAGGTAATTTCACCACTATACCTCAGTTGTAAAAAAAAAAAAAAAAAAAAAAAAAAGCTATATTTTTCTTGTTGAAGTTTGAGCATAGATTATTTTGGGGGACTCTGGAAAGAATTATGCTTTGGTTCACTGCCTTTGCAGAAAGGAGTGTAATGCCATTAATCTGAACTTTTTACAGAATAACAGTGTGGCTGTAGCAAATGTATTGTTGCGTATTAAAACATTACGCTAAATTTCAGACAAATAGCTGCTTGAAAAAGAATTAAGATTGCAAAATGTAAGAATTCAAATGTCAAAAAATGCCTGTAAAATGTTCAGTTGTACCCTTTGTGCACATCTCAGATAAGTAGTTCAGTAGCAGCGGGATGATAAACAGACTTCCCACAGTCGTGTGGCAGAGCATACTTGCAGATGAGTGCCTATCTGTAGAACATCTGTTGCTTGTGATTTCCTCACCTACAATGCTACTGTAAGAAAATAATTATTTTGGAAATTAAACAAATTTTGTAGGAAAATGAAGTATGACCTCAGCATAAAATAATTCGATGCTGCCCTAGGTTATATGGCTCTTGTAGCTGTACAATTATCACACAATTGCAGGCTTTGGGACCAGAGGAGTTTTTGTCAACTAATCATGATTTCATGACTTTGATTCTCTAAGAATCTGGCATTTCATTCTTAGGTGCTTGCAGTGGAATGGCTTTATATTTTGAAAGAAAATATTTTGTTAAAGAATTCTGACTAAATCATTATTCAACTTATAGTGAATTGGGAACTACCTAAACAGCATTAAGTTTTAAATTCTGACTAAATCATTATTCAACTTATAGTGAATTGGGAACTACCTAAACAGCATTAAGTTTTAAATGTCTCAGCTGAGAGGTCGTAATTAATTGGTAGCTTTCAAATTTTTCATTGATACTGTACTGATTAACTTTCTGGAAAATAAGGATAATATCAAAACTCCTCTTTGAAGTGAAGTATGAATGGTTCTTTGGTTCTTCTGTTTTCAAGGCCATTCCCATTTAAAGAAATAAAAAAGAAAGAGCAGGAGAATATGAACAAAAGAAAAGGTTGAAATTGCTATAGTAAATAATGTATAATCTGATGAATGAGGATAAAGCAGAACAATGAAAAGATGTTTAGTCACTCACAGTCTGAAGTCCTGAATATACAAACTTGAGCAAAGTGAAGACTAATTCATAATTCTGGTAATTCATAATTAATTAAATATCACCATTTCTGTTATTACTGCATTAGAGTCAACATTATGAGGGGAAAAAAAAGCAAAAAATATAATTTTTCCAAGATATAATTGACTAAGATTAAAAAGGCATAGAACCATTTCAGACTTCCTTCTCAATATCTTTAAGTTATACAAATGCATTAGTCTTTCAGTACTTCTAAAGTAGTGAAGGAAAAAGAAAAAAAAAGAACATTTATTTAATTTAAATATTCGTTTCCCATTACCATTGCTTTTTTATGTGCCAGAGCACATTCAACACATCAATAAAGTCTGTTAGTGTGGTGCAACACAGTTCTTGGATTCTTAAACTGAAAGATAGAGATAAAACTATCTTCAGAAACTCCTTTAAAGAGAAGAGCTAGAACAGGAGATAATCCTTCTTCTGTTAACCATGTTTCTATATTTCCACATGAGACAGCTGGCAGTCATGAGGTTTCCAAATTTGTCTGAACACTTCCCTCCAGGTGTGACCATCCCATTAGTTCCTTTGTCATTAGTATTTCTAATAAAAGCCATATGCAGAGTCCATCAGGGAGACATATAATTAGACGATGGGGCCATCTATGCATGAAAGGCAACAGCCGGTCCTTGAATTGAAGTTCAAGTGAGAGCTGTGATTATGTATTCATACAACTGCTATCTGTGGTCATCTCAGACAACTGGAGGCAAATCTGTGGAACATTTTCTCTAAGGCTGCTTGTGGATCTGTAAGCACAAGAAAAGAGTAAATTACATCCCCCCAAAAAATTGTATGAGGAAACATACACCTGAAAGTCACTTAGTATAGCAGGTGAAGCTGTATGCTTCCATCTTTGGTCACATTTCACCTATTCATTGCAAACATCTCCATAGTCACTGTCTAGAATGGAACGGCATGGAACAGCACGGAATGGAACAGAACAGAACAGAACAGAATAGAATAGAATAGAATAATAGAATAGAATAGAATAGAATAGAATATTTCAGTCTAGCTCTTCAAATGAAAAATCAGGTTTCTCAGTATTTTTGTCTTGTTCATCATGGGGGTTTAAAACCTTGTTCTTACACATGCAGCACTCCACATCTGTCAGATTTGATTCTCACTAAAAGGATATCTTTGAAGTGATCAGCTTACTTACAAACACTCTTCAAACAACTTCTTAAACCTTTTACAGTGCTAAAACCTTAACATTTGGGAAGAAGACATTAAGAAACTTTTGAATTAAAGGAACAGATTTCTTTCCTCAGACGAAAATTTGAATGTGTTCCTTGTTATGTAATGAAAGAAAGAATAAAAGTTTTATTGTGATACCAGATGCTTGGATAAAAGCTTTGGTTCCTAGTAAAAACTGAAATTCCAAGAAAATGGGGTCTAATAATAGGAGGCAGAAATCTGTAGCATTTCAAATCTGAAAGAGGATTTAAGCTTACTTGTGAGAACTGTATACAAGTCTAAAGTTATCTCTATTCTTCTTACATGAATTGATTTTTATTTTATTATTAATGAAAATATTTCTGGAGATCCACACTACAGTCAGAAAAATTTTATGCAGTAAAGAACTCATGGGAATATGTCAACTCCTGTAAAAAGTTTCAATGAAAACCAGACAAAAAAAGGCTTTGTATTTCTACTCCAATATTATGCTTTTTACTTTGTCTTACACTTTTAAATATAAGTCTGAACACTGCCCAGCATTAAGTTCCCTTTTCACCAACACAGTGGTGAAAGCAGGGAATTAAAGAAATGCAAGCCAGGTAGACAGACTTCTCAAGTCAAGCACAGGCTGCTCTATGAGCCTGGTGCTGCCACCTTCCCTTCTTCATTAGAAGCCAGTGGCTCTGTTTTGCGAACTGAGAACTTCAGGCTGTCTTGTGGTGGAGAACAAAGATGTGCTAGTATCAGCAGTTGCTGTGCTCTTTAAAAACCACATGGCTGTATGAAAGCCTTTAAGAAGTATCAGTCCACAAGGTCTCTCAAGGTAAGTATGTAGGTGTCACCACTGCTAAAGAAGAGGTTCAAGAAATAGATTTTTACTCATTATATTGATGATAAGCCACTAGCATATTCTTTCCCCTGACTGGATGTACTGATTTTGGCTGGGATAGAGTTAGATTTCTTCACGGTAGCTCCTATAATGCTGTTTTTTTGGATTTGTGACAAACCCAGTGTTGATAACATAGGGATGATTTAGCTATTGTTGAACAGTGCTTGCACAGTGTCAAGGTCCTCTGTTCCTCTCACTCTGTCCCACCAGCAAGCAGGTGGGGGTGCACAAGAGGCTGGAAGGGGACACAGCTGGGACAGCTGACACCAACTGAGCAAAAGGATATCCCTTTTGATGAGTACATGACATTGTGCTCAGTAATAAAAGCTGGGGGAAGAAGAAGGAAGGGGGGGATGCTCAGATTTGCAGCATTTGTCTTCCCAAGTAACCGTTACACATGATGGAGCCCTGCTTTCCTGGGGATGGCTGAGCACCTGCCTGCTGACTGGAGGTGGTGAATGAATTCCCTGTTTTGCTCTGCTTGCATGCGCAGCATTTGCTTTACCTATGAAATTTATCTCAACCCACAAGTTTTCTCACTTTGAACTTTCTGATTCTTTCCCCCATCCTGCTGGGGGGGGGGGGGGGGGGAGGGGGGGGATGAAGTGAGGCTTTGTGGGGCTAAGCTGCATATTGGGGTTAACCCACAGCACAGGAATTGCATTGCTTGGGCTTAGCATTGCTAACATTTCAGGGAAAGATCCAGTCCTTAACGTTACTGGTAAAGAAAATTCAGAATTATTGCATTAACTTGCCCAGGAATATTTAAACCTGTGCAAATGAAAGCAGATGCTGTCATGGATTAGTGCTTATATGGTAGAAATGTTAAAGGACCTTCACTTCTCCATCTTCCTTTACAGTACAAAACTAGTTTGGGTGCTCTCTCTAACACCGCATCTGTGTCACTCAGATATATCACCCCCCTTTTATGCTTTACTATTTTCCAACCCTGCTGCTGTCTCCACCACCACAAAGTAAAGTACCAAAGAACCTGAACACCTGCAGTAAATATAGATTTTGTGGCACTTGGGAGAGGTATAATTATGAAACTTTTGTCTTTTATTCAGGTCTCAAATATGGAATTAAATTTAGTCAAACCACAGCCACAGTTCCTTTTTAGTTCTCAGCACTTAACTGTTGCCAGTAAAATAATAGCCATTAGCATAATCTCATGGAGATTACAATGGTGATCCCTTAGCAAATATTTTCCATTTTAGAAGGTATCTTGCAAAACTTGAAGCTGACAGCATAGCCTCTTGTATCAGTCACACAAAATTATCACTGCTGCTATCCAGATTATGAAATTAACATACCAGAGGCATATTCTCCATTGCCCAAGGACAGTATTATTTTTCCATGATACCTAGAAACTACTGCAGTTACATCTGTATGTACTACTGTACAATTTTCATCTTGGCTGCATGTGCCCTGCTCACTCTCTATTAAGTGACTTCAATCTCATTTATGCAGACCACAGATCTGGCTTTCTTGGAATGGGTAGACCACTATACAGTCCTGGGATTTTTGTGGGATTTTTGCTGTTTGTGAGGTTTATTTTAAATGTTAATATAGATAGCAGAGTCTCTCCTGTGACAAACAATTGATATTTTATTGACAACAGAGTGCTTAAGAGTTGGAAAAGGATCATTTAGCAAAATGTAGCTGTGGCAGCAACTGATACTGCATTTATCATCATCCAGTCAAATGAGGTATTTAATTTAGAGCAACTTCAACAGCATAACCTGTTGAGATACTGGTGAAGCATAAGTATATTCTTCTAATATTTCCCTACTACCGTTTAGGTGATTTAAGTTATAAGCTCCACACGAATTCTGCTTTAGAGTAATTTCACATTAAACTATAGCCCCTAATCCTTGAAACAGAGAGACCCTTGAAACATTATAAAATGTTGCTTTCCTTCCATGAAAAACGGTTGTACGTTCTTGCCAATGCGTTGAGCTTGTCATGGAAATATTTGTTTCACTTCAGAGTAACTGCTATGTCTAATTAAACAAGGTGTTTTCAGTTTCTTCTAGCCAAGTTATGCTTAAGCATCAAAGATAAAAAATTAATTGTAATTTCTTTTATTACATACACATATATGCAATGTCAATCTAAAAATTACATTTAGTCCTTGATACTCTATCTTTAAATGTGCTTCTCATCACTTCAAAACAAAACATCAAGACAGCCATTAGGAGTGTAGGTTCTTAATCCACAAGATGCTTAGAAGGACATATAACTGCCACTCATCCAGGAAAACATGTACACATGTACTTTCAAACATGTACAGAAAAACAATTTCTTTTAGGTCATCTGAGCTCATCTGCCAGTTCTGCAAGTTCAATATTACTGATTTTGTAGTCCCCTTTTTCTTCTGAGCACATATATTTATCATGTACTTTCCCAGCTCTTTCAAAAGAGTTTACCATATGAAGACACACTGTGAAATACTTTGGGAGGTTAAGCAAGCCTCATGTCTCAGCTCTTCATTCCCTTAGTTTTGATCTCAGTCTCTCATGGGCATATGGTCCTCATTAGAAACCATATTCCCAGAACTTGTTTATCATCTCCTTAACTGTGCAGTCCCTCCTTACCTCATTCCTCCTCTCCTGGCCTGTTTTTGCCCCACCAGCAAAGCTTGATTTCTGGTAACTGCAAGCGTTGATATTCCATTAAGTTAAAGTGTAGAGGCAAACAATCTATGACTGAAGCAACTCACCTTCGTTGAACACTTTTCTCAGTGTAGAATCCTTGGGATTTTTCTCTTCTTCATATGAAGAATAAACATCTCAATCATAAAGCATTTGCTAAAGTATTAACTATTAGAAATTTCACCTCCCTTCAAAACCTTCTTTCTCTTCTACATTTTAAACATCTATGGCTACTACTCTGAATATTGTGATCTTCAGGATTTCATTTTTGATAATCAGTTCTAGACAGAGCAGAAAAAGCAGGAACGGCCTCATCACATCTGTAACTTAGAGAAGCAGCACGCAGACAGCTATCTATAGTTCGACTTTCTTTTAATTTATCTTGATGAAGAGCAGATAGGACAACTGTAAATGCATGTATTTTTTTAAATGTTTTGGGATTAATATAAATGCTAAGGGTGATGTGTATTTATAACAGCAAACAGGGAGTATGTGAAAACAGTTACAGCCTTCCTCACCGCATTTCTCTGCTAGGTCCACGGATGAAGTTATCAGAAACTTGCAACCAATACAATGTACATATATGTACTATGGTAATATTGTACAAACTGATAATATAACTCTGATAATTCCCAACTGGACTTATATTTTGATAGTCTGCCTGCACATCAGAATTTTGTTCCTGGTAACAGTTGATCTATACTAGTTTCAGTTGCTGTGTTTTTAATATGAAACATCTGCATTCTCTAAAATGCCTTCTTCCTGTGAAAACATCAAGACACCCAAAGTAAGCTGTGTCACTCGAAGAGGAATCATGTTATATTATTCATTTACACAGATAATTATACATTGCAAAAAAAGTTTATTTAAAGGCAGAATTTTGAGACAGAACTAAAGTATATGTATCTCATTCTATTTTGATTTATTGTAATATTCCAAAGTATGTAATCTTCAGCCATTGAATTTTTATATTGTCTGTGTTTCTTTTTCCTCATTTTGCACAGTGCAACTCAACAATTCGCTTAATAAACACTACTGGACTTTTGTTAATACTTGCTACATATGTTAGCCTTGTCACATACCAGAAATAATCAGCCTACATATCTGAATGGCTACTGGTAAATGCAAGGGTAAAATTATTGTTCTTGCTCTTTTTTTGTGTTTTGCAAGGTAATGAATATGTATGCCAAGTATTAACATCGTTTGTTGTTTGACTTACATCATACAAGTGATGATGCAAGAGTGCAAGGAGTGGTTGATACACCAGATGGTTGTGCAGCCATTCAGAGGGACCTTGAAAAGATGGAGAAATGGGTTGACAGAAGTTCCATGAATTTCAACAAATGGAAATGCTCAGTCCTAGCCCTGGAGATGAATAACCCCGGGACCTGTACAGGCTGGGTGCTGACTGGTCAAAGAGCAGTTTGGCAGAGAATTTTCTGGTGATGTTGCTGGACACCAAGCAGAACCAGAGCCAGCAATGTGCCCTCATAGCTAAGAATGCCAAAAGCCTGCTGGGCTACAATAGGAATAGTGTTGTCAGCAGGTCAAGGTCCTTCCTCTCTACTCAGCTCTGCTGAGACATATGCAAGAGTGCTGGGTGCACTCTTTTTTTTTTTTTTTTTTCTTTTTTTTTAACCAAAAAAAGATACAGCTAAGATTAAAGCAAGCTTCTTTTTGACATTAAGGGGGCTCTTTTGCCCTTATGCAGTAAAAGATTTTATTGTAAAGAACATTCAGGGCTTGCAGTTAAGTTGATGAATGGATTTAATTTAAGATACAACTTTCTTTAGTTGGAGAATTCAAAGCTTTATAAATTTTCAGAGATCATGATCATTTTTTGAATGGGCCTCTGGATGTCATATAGTCTAACCACCTACAATCTGTCAGTTTTGCATCGATTTAAGGATTATGTATGTAAAAAATGCTTCTATATGCAGGAAGATTTCTCCAAACACCGAAGAATAGTCACTATTAGCCATGAAGCACTGCATTAGATTAAATAAGGAATGAAAAGGTCAAGAGGAAAAAATTGCAAAAAAATTGTATTTTGCTTTGTTGGGCAATATAATCTTGAATAATGTATCTCTCTCTTCCTTGATGAGCTAACAAACAATTGACATACATTCTGAAATGATGTTTCTGGAATAATCTGAACAAAACACCACTTTTTCTACTGTGGACATTTCTATTCCCTAGGTTTATCATTCTTATTTAGTATGCAAATGGTCTGTGTGATCTGTGATGAAGACTAGGAAGCTCATCCATGCCAGAACCAGCAAGTGACTCCATACCTTGTCAGGTTTGGCAAGCTGTGTTTATAAAAAAGAAACAAACAAAAACCCCACAACCAAAACCCCAAAACAACACTAGAGATGGAGGGGGAGGATGGGGAAGCAGATTCACAGCATTATATGGTAGAACGTGGAGGAGAAAAGAACAAAAAGCCAGAGAGGCACAGCAAATGAAGTAGATCAAAATAAGCCAGAGATAGAAGACAATCAATATTTTCATTGTGCGGCTGAGAGTTGAAAAAAGTCTATGTCTATTGATAAGCATATGTTGAAGTGTTTTCCTGAGGAGACACTGTCCTGTCACTAGCTAATAAAAATGCAGAATAATCCCACTTATTATTGTGAGAGGGTCACCATAAGAAAATCAGTGCATGGCAGAACGCTGTGTGATTAACAATGCTTTTTGTAAAGGTGTCTGGAGACAGACAGTTATGTATCTGCACAACTCTAAGCTGTAATAAGGGAGCAGCTGTATTCAAAGAACAAAGCTTGACATTTATCTTCTCTGAAAAATAAAAAAGATTGAGAGCAAATTTTTTTTTTCCTGACATCATTGAAACCCCTTCATAAGTAGATAGAGAAAGAAATTAAATATCATTAAAAGGTCATACAAACTTGCATGGTCTGAGAACTAAGGGGAGCGCAAAGCTGATAAAGAGCCTTTGGAGAAAAACATTTTACAGTTAAATGTGTTAACAGATGAGATTCTGCTTGGAAAATAAGCACTGATACAGATAAGGAACCATATATTTTCTTTCATTTTATTTTGAAAAAAATCTTTTTATAGAAAAGAAAAAGAAATCTACCATGAATCCTCAAGTACTTTTAAAGTGATGTAAATAGTTGCTATGAATATAAAATCAGCTTTCATTTTGTTACAAAAAATGACATTTCTCAAACAATAAATGAACACTTCATAAAACCTCCATCCTCATCCAGTGTCTTAGGTGTTCACAAATACAGAAAATATTTATTTTAAACGGAGGATAATTTCATGGGTTTTGCACTACATAAGCCTTCTTTGTATAAATATAAGATCAACAACTTTCTATTTTGATTCTAGATATAAATATGTTTTGACATTTGATTGTCTACAATTTAGTTTAGGTTCATCTAAAAAAAAAAATAAAATTATATTTTCAAAGAATCACAGCCTTTTCTGATTTGTTGAAGAAGTTTTCATTTAGAGACAAGGGAAATATCTTTCTTTTTTGGACTTAGGAGGTAGAAAATTTAACTCTAAGGATTGGAAGTTGCTTGACATTTTAAACCATTAAGTTAAATAATGTTAACTCAGAGAATAACTTAAAAGTAACTTGATTCATGTTGGTAGATTTATTTTATTGAGTTAAATGTATTAAGTCAGAGCTTATAAAAGCGTTAGACTAAAAATGTATCAAAAGCCTACAATATAACTTTTTTTAATTTTTGCCTATCAATTTCCCAAGAAAATGTGAAGCATAAAGAAACTTTCATAACTTTGTAATGAGTTAGAAAGCAAGATTTCCCCGTGGCAAGAGTTTTTAAGGCTTTGAACTCAAGACCTTCTGAAATATTTTCTTTTTGTTTTTCTTTAATGAAAAGTCTCAACAGGTCTCCATAAATACCAGAACATGGCCCCATTAAAACAAAAAGCACAGAAGCATGGGCTCAGAAGAGCAAATGATCTAATGACTAGATTCTATGCTGTCCATAAATTTTTTCTAGCTCCTTTTAAATCTTAAAATCCTGTCTCCATAAAATCCTGTGGTAACAAGCCTCAGATGGTCAGGACCTGCAGTGTAAAGTCATACTTTCTTTTACCTGTTTTGGAATGATCACTTATCAGTTTTACCAATTGTCTATAAGTTTCAGAACTGGAAGAACTGGTGAGTAACAGTTCCTCTGTCACCTTGTATAAAGCCTTCATAGGTCTGTAATTCTCTTATATATCTCTTCAGGGTTTTCTTCTCCAAACCAAAAAGCCTCGGGCTCTCTCCTCATAGGTATGTGCTCATGCTCTATTCCCTTCATCATTCTAATTGTGATTCCCTACAGCTTCTCCAACTGCAGAATATGCTTCCTGAAATGCAGAGATCAGAACTGCATATGACACCAAGATGCTGGTGCATGAGCGCTTTATATAGCAGAAGAATGGATCCTCCTTTTGGATTTTAGTACCCTTCCTGATGACAGGCAGCACTGTTGTTGGATTTTTTGATTCTGCTGCCCGTTGACCTGCTCTTGATGTCTCAAAGACCTTTGTCCTGAGTTGTAATTACCAGTTCCAAATTAAACATTATACAAGAATGATTTGCATTATTTTTCCACAGACATTTTCATTTATCTGTATTAAAACATTTTTTATCACCTTTTGCCTACTCAGCTTTCTGAGGTTCTTCTGAATCTCTTCTCCAACAGTGCAGTGATCAGCTACCAATTATAGTTCAGCATCATCTGAAAGATGTGGAACTTTCATTATGCTCTCCCATCTCCAGGTAATTATGGAAGCTAAACAACTTCCCCCCAATCCCCCCCTGAGAATGCATCCCTGGTAGATCGTTAGCAGACAACTGAGCCTAACTTTGCAGACTGAAGACAAAAACCTAACTTCATAGGCTAATAATGGCAAAGGAAGGAAAAATAAAGAATATGCTAAGACATGATTTTGGAAACATAATAAAAGATCCTTTCTCAGGCTCTTTATCCTTCAGTTCAGTGCAGTCAAAAGCCTAATGTACCTGTCAGTTGATATGGGTTCAATTTCAAAAGGAACCATGGTAAATAGGTTTCCAGTAATACACAGCTTTTTTTTTTACTGGAAAACACCTCTGTAAAGAGTGCCAAAAAAGGATCTCAACAGCTAATCAACACAAATCTGTTTCCTTATTTGCTTACTCATAACACACACACACACAAAAGAAAAAAAAAAAAAGGAAAATTTATATTTTCAGTCAGGGAAAGCTTCTTGAAACAAACTAATTTTAATTTTTAAATTTTTATCACCCCTCTTCCGTTGAAGCCTTAATTGACTGAACAGACCTGTCTGGCTACTTTTCTCTCCCAAATAGTTACAAGCCTTACTTCCACAGAGAAGTCCAAAATTACTCTGTAATTGCATCAGCTCAATTTGAAAGAGGGTTTACAGCTACAGTTACATGTGCGAATCTACATATATGAGTGTCATTTCATCTCCTTATATAATATTCAGCCTATCAGATTTTCTGCTAGCTGACATGCTCTTGATGTCAGTAAATAAACTGTTGGTTTTAGTCATCCACTGGTGTTGAAAATTCCCCAGCAGTCTGTAAAACAGATTATGACTTGAAAATACTAATCCCTGATTGTTTTAAACTGATCACTCCACAGATTAAAACCTTTGCTAAATAATGGTTGATTGTTATTAAGTGCTTTGCTTTTACATAACATTGATAAGACATCAATTAATTCAAAGGGCTCCTGCTATCGAGATAGGGAAATGTTATCTGTTTTTCAGATGGAGAAACTGAAAAGTTGAAGAGGCTTCCTAAGGCCATAGGGTAAGATAAGGACAGAGTTGGTGCATCATCTCTCCAGTGCCTGGCTTCTAGTCTAGAATTATAAATGTCAAATATCCTACATCCATATCCTACAAATATCTGCACAACACATAGTTAATAGTATAATAGTAGATATGTTTTGCTTATGAAGAAAATATAAAATAAATAAAAAATATACGAAACCTGATATCAGTTAGTTACTATGCCTGACATTTTGAGCAGATATTCAAAGTGTGGGAGGAGAAGAAGGGTCATTTTCATCTTCTTGCCAGAGTGTAGTCAAACAGCTTTCTTTTCACTGTGCAGGCTTAAATCCTTCACAGAGTTCAGATCTGAGGGAAAAAATTCTTCCTGACTTCCCATTCATATTCAAAGATTTTCAGTTCTTTCATTATAGTTCTCAACTGTGAACTTATATGTTATTGAAAAGTATCAAACTAATGACCCTGGAGAATAACATTCTGTATTTATACCTACACTAGATACTGTGCTTTTTTTTCAAAAGGTGGCTAGCTAAGGTTTTAAAAATGACCCAGATCCAGAAGTGAAGCGTTTGTCAAAAACCTGATTGTGTCTTGGACTTCCTACAGGTATTACACAGCAAATATTCAGACTTTCTGCTCAGCTTAAAAATGAGATGCCAAGGGTTATCTCCCCTGTAATACTAGTGTTTGAAAGACATAAAGTAGCAAAATTTAGCTGAAGTACCCTGAACCACCTATGTGCAGAAGAACATGAGGAACTGCAAGAGCCATTTATTCAATGCTGCCACAGAAGTTAGGCTTACTGTCACACCAGTGTACAGACATGACCCAAATTCCCCTTAGGAAAATCATTAATCATTAGTAAGTTTTAGAATCATTAGCAATTATTACATTATATTATAAAATTATTAATACAGTAAACTGAGTGTTACTGTTTGCTGAGATCTAATTAGTTCCAGCATTCTGAGAAAGAAACAAAAGGAAAAAAAACCACCCACAGGAAAAAGATGCATACATAAATGAGCTTAAAGAGGCAATGCTTATCATCTCTGGAACCAGATAGAAATTAAGGGACTGTATATTAAGAGTAGTATTAAAAACAAGAATAAGAATAGAGGAACAAACTTGGAAAAGTGAAAGAAACTAATTCCACTTCAGCTTCTGGGTACTGTGAAATGAACACCTAGTTCCACTTTTTGTGAAAGAAGGAATGACATTTTAGTATATACAGGAAAACTAGCTGGCGGCAAAGCATGGTTCTACTTGTAATTCATAGTTGCAGGCTATTAAAAGTCTGTATTGAAAGAGAAAGAAATATGGACCTCACACCTCCATTCAAGTACGCTCATGCTTTGGCAGGAATACTGTAAATGTGGAAGTACTACACACAATTTAACAAGTACTGAAATAGGTGCTAGATGGTATTTCTTTTTCTTTTCTTTTGGCCACCCTGAGGAGGGTTTATTATTTGAAGTATGTAAGAGAACTGACTTGACAGAAAAGCATGTTCAGATTTATCCTAAGGAGTCTCAAAAAACCAGGACTTTTTTTGAAACAACCTTTTCTAAGTTGCGCGGAGTACGTCAGTGTTGATCTTCGTAGAGCATTATACAAGTTCTTCACTTGTACACCCCTTCACAAATGCAAGCTGACACATGTCCAGGGCCACAGAACAGTACATTCTGCTAAAGAAACTTCCTGCAAGCAAGTGGTTGTTATGATCAAAGTCCAGCCGCTAAACCACACCAGCAGTTTTCACAGAGGCAAGTCAGAGACAGAAGCTGGTGCTGCATCTGGTGGCACCACTGAAACCTCATTGTGTCCTGTAGGGCTGAGCAGGGCAGCTCAGGCTCTGCAGGGATGCTCTTGTGCCCTGCATTAGCAGGTGGCTAACGAGATGCACAGAGGCTGACACTCCAGAATGTTCCTCAGCATGCAGAAATGTTGTGCAAGAGTTTGGAACAAAAAATCAAGGCTTGTGATGAAAGTGCAGGTACAGTGCAAGTGTGCAGGATATAATGATTCAAATTCTAAAAATTGCACCACAGGAAATTGCCTCTGCTGCTGAATTATTGCCACAGTGCATGATATCGTTACGAGTTTCTCATTAAGGACTTGTCTGTGAGCATGAGTGAGACTTTATCTTGCTTAGTCTGTAGTATTTAACGAGATACTCATTTCCTGTGCCAGAGTCTGTTAAAAAAGAAAAATAAAGCTTTGAATATCTAAATTGCAGTAGCCTACATCGGGAACCCCAGGCATCTACAGTCTGAGTGGATTTATTGTCATCAATAACATTGACAACAGCTTCCTCCTAGTTTTTGCCATGTGCTATGTTCTTCCTGAATACAGAATATAATAATTCACAGGCTTATTGTGAATCTCCTATTAAATGTATCAATAATTTCTTTCCTATTATTGATTAAACCCACTTACTTTTTCTTCTTCCAAACCACAGCATTTGTATACATTCATATTCTGTACTTGAGGACACTTCCTATGCCTGATGAAAATTACTATTGTATTCATGAAACAATATCTTCCATAGATAGGAATAACAATTGAATCACCTTACATAGATGTCAATGAAAACAGAACTTAAGATGAACAGAATTTCTTTTGCTTTAAGCAGATGCTGTTACATGGAGCACATGGTCTTCTCCATAAGGTATTACACATAGTTTCTGAAGATATTATAAAACAAACTGACAGTTATTAATGATAATAAAAAGAGCTACAAGGTTAACTGCATGCAAGCATTGACTCCTCTTTATTAAAACTGATGTTGTCACAAGATTTCTGTCCAAGTCACCAACACTTGAGGATTTTTGCCCACCATGAATATTTAGTTAATGCTATATAGGTCAGTTCAAAGCAATATTTGCTATTTGATTAAGACATAGATTGTGAAAGACATAATTCATATCAAGGCCAGTTAGAATCTTATCAGTATGCAGTACATAAATAATTCTAATAACTTCAGTATTTTCATCTATTTAATCAGAGGCATGAATCTCAGAAGTAAATATTCTAGTTAAATAAAGGACCTTAATAGCAAAGAATACAGCAAAATTCAGAACTGTACTTTGCATCAATAGCAAACGTCAGTCTGTGTTTAAGACATATATTTTTGGTTTACTCCAATTGGTAATAATTTTGGTATTATGGTAGGTGGATAATCATTCTGCTGTAGCATTGAACTTGATTTTTTAGAAAATCAGTCAAGTAACAACCAAAATTAAAAAAAGGAATACTGAAGGGAAATTGCAATAATGTTAATGTGAAATAATAGTAATAATAGCAACAATAATAATAATAATAATAATGGTTATACCAACATGATAAAGGATCAATTTTTATATATTCTCTCATTTAACTGGAGTGATAAAACATTGGATTATCCTATTAATACTAGTACAACTTTACCAATTCTAAAATTCTATATTATATAAGAAAATGGTCAAAAGGAATTCCTTTCCTGCCTCCCAAAACAGTAGTTAACAGATAAGATTTACATAATGCATAAAGGAGAGACATACTGGGTTAGCTTTTCCATCTTTCACTAGGGTAACGACTCTGAAGAAGAATCCTACAGCACGTCTACTCAACTTCTCATGCTTGAAAGACTTATTTTAATAGTTCTGGGCATGGGTGGTACTTTTTGACTGGATTTCCTTTGTGATTTAAAAGCAGTATTACTGCTTTCCTGGTTTGATTTTATATGCACGTCTTAAAAAATTCCTGTGTTTGCTTTCTCTGTTGCTGTATACTTTCAAGGTGACATTGAATTTTTTTTCAGGATAAAAACTTACAGACCTTTACAAATGTTTCCTGCTGACATAATGCCAAGAACCACAGAATCTCACTGGGGAGTCATTAAACACCTTCAAATACCCCAAAACATTGCAAATCTTGGGATGGCTTGCTTTTGGTCATGCGGCTTGGTTTTTACTCACTATTTAAAACTAATAATATACATCTAATAGACATGGGCTAACATTTTCTGTGACTCTGCTGTAAGTTGTACTATACAGATAATCTCTAGAAAAAAATAGGTGAAGAGGCTTTATCAGCCCAAAGAATTTTTGCTGTACATACAGTATTGTCACCCTCTGAATGTCAGCGCAATTGCTACTACCTTATCAGTAAGTAATTTATGCAAAGTCCATCTTTGTTTTCTGCTCTCGTCCTTATCTTTCATTTACCTGGAATTTAATTAGTCTCATTTCAGGGGTAAGGGGATCATTTATTAAGTTCAGCTAAGTAAATCTTCCTTTCTTAAAATAAAACCTTGAAGTGCTTCAGAATCCTTTACTACTGTATTAGTCTCACAAAATAAACATAATCACATCTTCATGATCATAAGACTTTGACTGGACAGAAATCTTTAATCCTATATAGACATACAGAGAACACCTGCTTTTCCTGTAGTTGTTCTGTACACAGTATTTGGAATTTGTAGCATGCTAAGGATGTGCACTTATTCTTCAGTCATCATGATCCAGCCCAGAGGAAACTGTATGCTGAGTTAGAGCTTTCTGACATTTTGAACATGTCCTATGATTAGGGGGTGAGTGGTCTGTTATTTAAACATTGACTGTTCATTCTGTTTTAATGATATAGGAGCTAGAGTCTTTACATACAGCAGGCTGAAGTAAATCAGAAATGCAACAGAAGATATAATTTCCTTGGACCTTGGGTTCTCAGTCCCTGGATTAAGTCTCTGCCAAAGGATTTGGAGTAGGTTGGAGGACATTTTCTGCTTGGAGCACTTCAGAACTGATGACAAGCAGCCTCCATTCCTTCCTATAGAAAACACACCAAAGAAAGGCAGAAACTACTGAGATCACATTTACCTTGCAACAGGGGTGTTTCCCCATCTATGTAGAAGCAGTCAGTTAGGTACAAAACTGCATACTGACTTTTTGTACTTTCAATATGATCTTACCTGAAGAAATGGAAGAATAAAGGCAAGTGATTAGAAAACACAGATCAGAGGTAAGTCAGGCTGGGGAAAACAACACATAGAGATTTTTAATTACAGCCCTTGAGATCGCAGCATTGTGTCAGGGTTCCAATATATTTACTAAATGGATTTGACTCCAAACCAAAACCTTTCATGATATTCTTGTTTCCAGGTGATTTAGTATTAAAATTAGGCAAGAAAGATTCTCAGTAAGACTGGAATTGAAAAATTTTGCAGATTCCATGCCTTTCTATTTCTGTTTTATATCATATTATTGCCTAGGAAAGACTAAACTGTGATGTCTGGAAATACACTTTCTTTCCTTTGTTACCTTCCAGACTATTTGCTGTGAACAGCCAGTGCCAAAAGTATAACTAGCCTTTCTTGGAAAGTGGAAGCTACAATGCCACCTGTCCATGTGTATAATCAAAATTTTTTTTAGTGAAAAAATAAAAGACTAGTAAAATAATCCAAAAATGCTTTAGGAAAATAATGGGTTTCTTATTATATATTATACACCACCAATAAACTGAAACAATACAAACTATGGATTTAGGGCTTTGAAGAACGGTTTATATTACTAAAAATATAAATGTCAAATACCATTCTTTTGCTATAATTGAATTTTAAATTTCTATTATTTTAGAATTTCGAAGATAGACTTGAATGGAGATCTCAGAAGAAAAGGCAATTTAACTGATGTTATTACATTTCCCTTTGATTTTAAAATAAAGTTCTGACTATTTTATTCTCTTAGGATTTTTTTTAACACTTCAAATTATATGACATAGGATGTAGTATAAACAAGATGGACCTCTTTTCCATTATTTTAATACTGATGTACCAAAAAGGTTTTCAGATTAAAAAAAAACCACAGAAAGCCTGTAGTCTTTCAGTATTAGAACACCAAATTGACCAGGCTTATATCACTTCTGGGAGGTTTTGTTTTGTCTCCTTTCTGTGCCCCAAATGGGCACTAGCAATATACTTGGGTTCATAATAAATATGTTTGTAGGAAAAGGAGTGACTAACTAGTCAAAATTAAAATTACGAGTGAACTGAAATGTTCCCAGAATGAACTAGAAATTATGTGCAAAAATGGGGACACATTATATATTGGGCTGAAGTGGTTTAAGATACGGTTTTAAAAAGTTCTAAGAGGTAAAAATATACAACAGAAGCTCATTTGACATTCAGTACAAATGGCACAGTTTGGCAGTGCAATAAAGGAGATTTTGAGATCCTTCCTACCAGATCAAATATGTTGCAGTCACAACAGCTGGTGCTGGTTCAAAGTCACTCAAGGGCTAGCAGATCAGTTCATACAAATCAAGCTTTTTGCAATGGCAAGTAACATCTGTCCACAGCAATGAATCTTCATCGGATCAGGTTTCATATGTCATCCTACTGCCATATAAAGCCATCATAAACTTTGATTTGTATACTTTAATATGCACTGATGTGGTCACACATCCACAATTGTTTTATATCCTGTTGGCTCTGCAGAAGAGTTACCTGTGACTGCTCAGGTCCCATTTTACAGTTGTGAAACACAAGGGTATAATTTAGAATAGATGGCAAAAAAAACCCACTACAATCAAGACAAAAAATGATGTTGCCTTTTCAGTCTTGTTTCCTGCTTTCATATTTTATTCTTTCAGTATGTTACTCGTTTTACCACAACTTCTTATACGACTCCATTAGTTGTGCTGGCTTCTACAAATCTGGTACACTAACATGTAACACCAGTTCAAGATTTGAATAGAGACAAACATTGCAGCTATATCTCTTCATTCTGAACTTGAATTTTGTCAAAAACTCATGTATGTATTCAGGTATGTATATTCAATGTTGTTTAAACAAGGTTTAGTGTTATAGAAAAATGTCAGCAGCATGGACTAAAAGACCCTGCAGCTCTTAGTCTTGTAACTGTAAATGCCCAACTCAACACTATTATGGATGCAACAGTTGTCCTTGGACCTATAGGATATGCAAAAACTGAACCATTCTAATTCGTCCATGCACTTCAGCCATGCATTTGGAGTGATGGAGAGAGAGCAGAGTGTATTTCAAAGTGGAGATTCATTAATTGTAGAAATGGTTAACAGGTACCTCCAAACCTTGAAGGTCCAGAGATGTGACATCCACCTTTTGGGTCCGATGATGGATAGATATGGCTGCATTGTTTTCAGCTCTCCTAATTCACATTCCTCTCTCTGAACTGCTAGAATAATCCTGGCAAATTTACCAGAGGAAAGACTTTATTATGCACCTTTAGTAATGATAGAAATATCCATGTCTGAAACTTGAAACAGTGGATTTTCACAAAGCCAATTACAATGTGCCATAGTTGTCCTTCATTCACTAATGTTATTTCAGCCTGTGTCCAATATACCAACTGTGGTACTAAAAATTTCCATGCACTGAACTAGCACTGAAATACCATAGTAACCACCAGACTCCTGTCTTTGCTGTTTCCCTGACCACAAAGTCTAACAATTCTGCAGATACTATTTTCCTTTTGTACCCCGTTACATTTTTACCCTTTGCAGATAAATTAATTTCACCTGTGTTCTTTCTTCTGCAAAGACTATTTTCTTGTCTTGCATATGCAATTATATTGTCAGCATAAGTATTATTGGCTTGCTGTGCTTATGCTAAGCCCACTTCAGGCTCACTTTATGAATTTTGTCTCCTTCAAGAAGAACTTGATTCCTTGAAAATACTCAAAAGAAAGTAAAAACCGCCTCTTCAGTTTTTCAGCTAAGGGCTAGCCCATATCAGCAATCTAGTATGCTGGTAGTCTGCTTTACTGAGAAAACTCAGGGGAAAAAATGAGTCAGGTTTCCTGACCCATAAGAAGTTCTGCTTGTTGAGTTTTCTGTGCCATAATTAATATCAGTATAGAGAAAGGCCAAGGCCACTAACTTGAGGGATGTTCTTCTATGTCAAGTAACTAACTTCATGTAAGAATGCACCATCCGGTATAATTTTTAGATTATCATTCTAGTGAACCTCAAGCTGTCTTGAAGAAGCATATTCTCTCTGAATATATATTTCATTAATCACTTCCATTTAAACACAATAAATCACTTTCCTGCTTTGTGGGTAGTGGAACACTAGCACAGGTTACCCAGAGAGGTTGTGGATTCTCAATCCTTGGAGATACTGAAAATCTGGGTGGACACAGATTTTGTGCAGCCTCCTGTAGGTGACTGCTTTGTGCAGGGCAATTAGATTAGGTGATCTCCAGAACTGCCTTCTCACCTCAGCTACACTGTGATCCTGTGAATTGCAGATGCTGTCACCAGAGGACAAGAGAATATTGTGTTGCCTCAGTGGCACACCTCTAGCCAGTCCTGGTGTTAACCAAGTTGGAGGGAATCATTGTTTCAAAACAGCTATCTTTGTTCAAGTATAAGCCACCTATCCAAAGGGAGAAAGGTTAGACTAAAAGGGATGTGAAAAAAACAAACAAACCAACAACCACCAGTATGATCTAGATTGACTCTCGATCTTCTTTATAATTCCATACTGCAAAAATCGTTTGTGATTTTTTTTTTTTTTTGCGTCCTGCTCCCATAAGTTCTTACATTTTTTCCTTTTCCTAGGAGACAATGTTTTTGTCATTTAGACAGACTTAATGGAAGAAATCCACAGACCAGGCTGCAGGAGACAGAAAAGAGGTGACAAAATAAATTGCGTAACTGGAATAAAAGAAAATCGCCTTTGTCTCCTAAATTCTTGTTTTGTCTTCTTATCTCTCTTTCTCAGGATTTGCATAATACAAAGCCTACTTTAAATTCTGTCTAAATCATAGTAGGAAGGCAGGGAGAAGAGAGTTGATCATGGGGTTATCCAGAGTTGAAGGATGCCTCTGTATAATGGGATGTGCTACTTTCAGGAGGAATAAGCTTCTGTTATTCAAGCTCAATATGCTATAATGCAAAATGTTTTGGAGATTTGCTGAGAAGATGGAGGTTCACCTCTCCATGGCTTACAGTTAATGCAGAACAGAAAGAGAAATGTGCTAGGAAGCAAAAAGCCAGGAAATGCAGGAGCAGAAGATACAGAGAAAGCCCATAAATTTTCACCTGCTAAGATCAGAGCATCATGCTAGTGGGAAACCAATCTCATATTAGAAATTTACCCTGATCTCCTGTGGTCACAGGCTTTACTCTCTTCCTTCTAATCAGCTTTTACCATCATCCCTATGATACAGATGAACAAAAAATTTCAAAATGCTACCTGCACAAACAGGAAAATCTTGCACTGTCTGCACAGAACAGGCAGGTGCTGCTGCTTTGTTGCATGCTTGAAAAGAAAAAGGTTCTGTCCCATTTCTTTATCTGTGTAGGGGCCCAATGAAAGCAATTTAGGTGACATTATTAACTTGGGCTCATCTGGTGTAACTTCATAACAGGCTATATTGATTTCTCAAACTCTCCAAGGCATAGTGGGATTCATTGTGGAAACAGGAAAAGATTAAGTACAAAGGAGGGGGGCAGCAGTGTGAGGCTGCTTTCACCTGTAATAGTATTTTCGTTGGCACATCATACAGGGCTTAAATATATTTGCAGTTGCAGCTGATAGGACTTGGAACTTAGGTGATCCTAAGCTGAGTGCAACATGGGAGAAGAGAACAGAGCTATGAATTTAAGGCACCAGATGTAGTACCAGGAACATGGGAGCAAGAGAAGGAAAACAAGTGGAATCCTGCACTCATTCTGTAATATACAGACATTCTTCTTCAGAATCGTGATGGGACTATTAGACCATCAGAACATTTTCTTTCCCCTGACAATAAAACCAAATAAGAAGCAACTTTTAATCAGTACCTTTAGCCTGTATCTGGTTAAGTTATGTTTCAGAAAGTTCTTAAGGCAAATATAACAATTCAGCTGTAAAACTTCCCATTTAATGATGTGTGTTTGAAGAACAAGTAACTTGTAATTACTTTGGTAGACAGTGAATCAGCTTAGCAACTAACACTACAATATTAACTTTTCTGAGCCAACCTTTTTCTAAATCAGACAGAGGGACACAAGGACAATGTAGATAATATTAAGCATTACAAATGCAGCATAATAGCACTCTGAGTCTTTACTCTCAGATTTTTCTGAGGGTCTTCTTTATAACACATACACATTATTTCAATGTCTGTTACAGGCTGTTGACAGAAATGTTCTCTGCTGAGTTAACAGCATTCTTCTGAAGGTAAGGAATACTTTGTCCCCTACGCCCAACTTTATCTGTGTCTAACATAACTCTTCTGCCTTATTTCTACTGCTGTAACTTTTTTTCAGAAACAAGGCACCAGCAAACAGCTAGTTAATGACATAAATACTAATTCCATATAACTGGATTAATTATTTTACTTATAATTCAGTGACCAAATCCTTGCTTCTGCTAACAGTCTTGAAAAACAGTTCTGTTTCTAAGCTCTCAGACACAGTCCTAAAGGTTGCTTGATTATTTTTGACTTCCATACTAGTTAGTGCAAGGCTCTTCTGAAACTGTTTTTGATAGTTAGAAACATCATTGCCAATTTCTTTCAAGACCTACTGGGTTTTTGTGTCAGCATTGTCTCTCACATCTGTCTTCCTCATTTGGTGCTACCCAGCTGCAGTCACTCTTAGCATCCTTTTTGCCAGCTGACACAGGACACACGATTCCAGCATTCTCCGTGCTCTCACTGCCCTGGTAGCTCTTCTCTGCACCAGTTTCCATTCAAATTCTTTTGTCTAAACATAGCTAAGTAACACTGCAAAAAGTATCTATGATAATATCTTCCCAACAACTTCCATAACTAAATATTTTTCAGTACACTATTGATATAAGCAGCCATAAATGTGGCCTGGTTAGAAAGGGGAAATTATTGGACAGAAGAAAATGTCTGCTGGAGAACACTGACAGAGAAATTGCCTGCCAATCTGGGAGCTGGGAGCCTGGGAACTATGCCTGTGAACCAGAAACATCCTTGAAAAGTGCAGCTGGCCTCTTTAAAGTACAGCTGGGGTACCGAGGATCCAGAGACATCCTGAGGTACCATCAAAACCAAGAAACCATAATGGCAACTTATCATCTGACAAACTGGAACCAGTCTGGGAATATAAAATTAGTTTGAAAGAAATGAAAACATAATCATTTATTTATTGATTGTTACAGTTGAAAAATCAAAATTAACAGCCTGCATTGGCTGCTTGACATGGGTGTCCTGCACCATCATAAGCCTCTAGGATATAAAAAGGACTTAATTTTTATCCAAAATGGAGCTTCTTTCACTGAGAACTCCCCATGCTACGCATACTTTCCTTTCCTAAACAGGCTGAATTCTGCTGAACTTTCTACAAGATCTTGGACTATCATTGAGGATGCCTGGCTGACCTCAGACTCTGTGACACAGACCTGCTTTGAAGTGTGACTCTGTTACTGTATTGGGCCCTCTTTGGAGTCAGTTTGGTTTGTCCTCCTGTAGAAGAATGAAGCTGGGTTAATTATCATTGATAATATACAGCTGTGGGTTGGCTTCAGGGGCAGTGGGTTGGCCGATGTAGACAAGGTGCAGCTGTGGCTGGTTCTGTTAAGAGGTTGGGCAGCCAATGGAGAGGGAACAGTCAAGGAAGAGAGAGAGAGCGAGCACAAGTGCATGCTCTGGATGAGGAGAGACTAGGAGAAGGCAACAGAGGGATAGGCATGAAGAGTATGCTGGTATGTGATGGTAAAAGACCTAATTGCAGCTGGCTAGTTTGGAGAGTGCTGTGATATCCTCCCACCTCTGGGATGGTTGGGTCTCCCTCTGGGACTAATTTGTCCTCTTCTTTGGGATGTTTTGGCCCCTTCTGAATTCTAACTAACTTCATGCTGGTATTATATATCTATATAAGAAATCTATCACAAGTGCATCTGCTCTTATATTGTTGATAAGCTGCTTCACTAATAAGCTTATGGTAACATGTAATATACCTATTTATTTGCTACTATTGATTGTTGCTATATGATTGATTGCTGCTATTATTGATTGCTGCCATATTATTGATTTATACTATACTATTGATTGCTTTAAGTAATTTGTAATAGCCATACACTCTACATAACCTTTTTCTATTTTCTTGTCTTTCTCCACCCTTACTAAAAAGAAATAGGAATGTCTTGATAGAAACTCACAAATCTAAATGATGAAACTACATCAGTGAAACTGATGTGTTAACTTCAAATTTGAATTTCACAGGCTAAGACCTTAGGTCAATCCATTATAGAAAAGCTGTGCATTTCAGAGCCAGATTTTGATAAGCCTGTCCATTCCCTTTTCATTTGTTCTTATAAACAGGTGTCTGATTTGAGATTATCCTGTTTCTATCCAGTATGAAGTGTAATTATGTAGAAAAAAGAATGATTGAAAAATGTGTTTCTACAAACCTGGGTTTTGAATGGACCCACGTGACATCTAAAATACAGGTTCTCTGATCCTTTTATTCTCCAAACACAGCACAATGTTGAATTGCATACTATTTTGTTCAGTTCAACAGACCCCAAGGTAGCTGTTAAGTACTGTATTCTTCTATGCAGTCACATTCATTTTTGCAGCAGAGTTTTAAATGTGAGTTCAAAAAAGAATCCCTTCATCACATGGAGAAACTGGCTTGCACGGCCAAAGTGCTAAAGTTATGTAACTTTAAAGTAATAATTCTCCATGGGGATTCTTTGTTTCACCTTAGTTACTCCACTTCAGAAGTAACTTATTCGGAAACTTTGTCAGCAGAAATATTTTGTCCCTATTGCTATGCCATGAATGCATGCTATGAAATGACTTCTGAAGTGTATTCTCTGTATAGACAATTACCTATGCTTTGTCTTTTCAATAATAATACAAACTTTCTATTTGAACTTGGGTAAGTATCTATTTCACTGTCTCATGCAAAAAAATGACAAGAAAAAGCTTATCTAAACTGTAGCATACTTAAGAAAACATCTTATATTTGATGTTTATAAAGTTTATGTTTTGCTGCTACAGTAGAAATAACTCTGAAAATTACAATAATTGCATGTTATGATGAAACAGGACATCCACATACAACCAAAAACCAAAGAAAAGGGGTTTGTCTGCTCCCTTGATGTTAACTTTAAGATCTCAATATAGCAATTGGACAAAAGTGCAAATGTTCAGAACTGGCTTCTTTGTAGCTTCTATGAACTTTTCTGCCATTTAAGGAGTCTAAGAAGGAAAAAAATTCTCAAAGATTTATTCTGTACTATACAACAAATCTGAAATAACCTTGAAGCACCTCTTTCCACTGTGTATAATGAAATCAATTTCAAGAAGGAAATCATAAGTTTGGTTTTGCTCTAAGGGAACATTTTTTAATATTTCCAAGCTGTAACATTTCTTTTGCAGATAAAAAAGGCAGTTTCATGATTGAGGATAAAGTTACAACAGGCTTACAAATCAGATGAATCATCTTACAGATTCTAAATATAATCCTACATATAATAAATACTATAACTTATGATAAATCACATTTATTCTTATTGAAGTTATGGCAGTACATAATAACACCTGGCATGTCAATAGTAGTAGCATACTTATTCATGTTTGTATAACATTTCAACAAGCTATTGTTTGTTTCTATAAACTATCTCTTGCACACTAACTAAAATGGCTGTAGAATTCAGCCCAGTGCTGTGAATATCTTCAGTGTGGAATCAGATTGAGATGAAAGTTTTCAAACACATCATTTAAATTTCAGATACTCAAACATGTAAAGTAGCAATTTAAATGAGGCACCTCTGTGAACCACTAGAAATTGTGCAAAACCATGCAAATTGTCCTTAACTCATTTAGCAAATTTATTTTTAATCTCCAAATTAGAAAATTTTATCCGTTACAAGTCTGCTTTTGATTCCCTCATTTTCAAACTAATATATTGGCCACAGCTACAATATTAGGTTCTATGAATTTTGTCATATTTGGCAAATGACTTTAGAAGAGTATTAGAAGATCACGTATATGGTGAGAAAAAGTATTTGTTTATGCACTTTTCTGTCTTAAAGCACAATTTTGAGGTCTGACACAAAGAAATCTCTGCAGAAGCATGTGGACACAGGCCTAGACTAAGGATGATCATATGGGGAGATCTTTATAGACTAAACTGTCCACAGTGAATGCTGATTACCCACAATATAGGAAGATCAATTTGAGAACGTTGAGGCAATGGAGTTCAAACTAAATACTTCTAAGTCTAAGCTGGTCAATGTCATTGGAAGGCTGCTCTCTAAATTTTTTCAAAAGGCCATGTAAATCAGGGGAGATTCTTGAAGACTGGTAAAGACAAACATTAGATTTATTTTCAAACAGTAATGAGGTTACTGTGAGGAACTTCAGGCTGGTCAGCCTCCTGTCGGTCCCTGGAAAGACTGTGGAGCAACTCCTCATAGAAACCATGTCCATGCATATAAAAGAAAATGTTTGGGAACAAGTAGTAAGGGTTTAGAAATGGCCTGAGAATTTAGAAATTCTGCCTGAGCAATCTCGTTGCTTTATAGTGAGATGACTAGGGATAAAATGGTGGTGTTTACCTTGAATTTAGCAATGGTTTTAGCACTGTCCCCCACATTATCCTGGCAAAAAATATGACAGGTGACCATCAGGCTCAAAGGCTTGTGATAAATGGTACAAAATCCATCTGGAAGCTGAGTTACATTCCTAAGGTTGATATTGAGGTCAATACTGTCTAATATAGTCATTAACAATCTGAACATTGGGACATAATGCACCCTTAGCAAGTCTGAGGATGGATACCAAACTGGGAGGAATGGCAAATGTGCTAGAGGGTAGTACTGCCAATCAGAAGGACGTCTGGAGAAACTTCATGAAGTTCAAAGAACACAAATTCAGAGTTCTGCATTTGGTACAGAACACCATGGAGTAGTACAAGGTGGGGACAGACTGGCTAGAAAGCAGCTCTGTGGAAGAGGACCTGGGGGAAGAAGTTGAAGGTGAATCAGCAGTGAGGCCTTGCTGCAGTCTAAGTTCACTTCATATTACCTTGTATTAACCAGCAAGTCCAGCCCTCCTTTATTTAGCCCTTGTGGAGTTGCACCCAAAGTACTGTGTACAGTTTTGGGCACCGCATAGTAAATCCAGGAGAGACCATCAAGCTAAGGGCCCAGAGCACATGGCGTGTGAGGAGTGGCTGATGCATCTGGGCATGTTTAGCCCAAACAAGAAAAGAATGAGGAGAGATGTTATCACTATCTACAATTTCCCAGTAATGAATTGTAGGGAACGCTTGAAAGTGAACAATCACAAGCCAAGAGACAATGGACACACATTGCAGCAGGGGAAGTTCGGGTGAGACCTTAGTAAAAGAGTTAGGGTCATCAAACATTGGAACTGGTTTCTCTGGGAGGTTGTGGAATCTCCTACCTTGGACATACTAAAAAATCAACTTCATGTATACATCAGCAACCTGATATAACTTTGGAATTGATCCCAACTTTGAAGCTGGCCTTGCCTTGACTTCAGGATTGGACTTGGTGATTCCCAGAGATTTCTTCCAACTTAAATTATTCTATTATTCCGTGATAAATTCTGGAGCCAGATTTGGAAACATAGTTCATAGAGGCACGTAGCTTGAGACACAGTGAATTTGAAGTAGAGGGAGCAACAAATGACCAAGCAACACTTACTGGCATTAAACAAGACAGTGTGTGGAACATTATAATATTTCTGTAGAAATTGTCTGCTGTCATTATGGATGAGTGAATCAGTATTAGAATGGTTTGTGGGTAGAACGGTGGTTAGCAATAAAGTGGTTACCTCACTTGCTTTGGCACTGAAAAATTTGTGATAGATCTATGTTGTTTTGTGCTAAAATAGAGATTTACCTATGTGCCCTTATATAATTCTGAATATTATATTTGCACTTTGTATATAAATATAAAAATGTTTGATTATAGTTGTAGCTAGCTGATGGAAAGAAGTATTTCCTGAACAACATGCCGTCACTTCATCTTTGTGCTTTGTGGTAAGAAATAGGTTCAACCTATTTAAATTCTTTGACAGTAAACACTATCAGGTGTTTGTCCCTGAGGGGCTCATTATCTGAAGTGATAGATGTAGCCATTAACGGACAGTGCACTCAAAAGGGTTTTGAGAAGTCAAGGTAAGGTAAAAAGCTACTTTACATAATGAGCCATCTTGCAGGACATGAACAAGATAGTTTTTAGACCAGTGTGCGTCAATACTTGTGGGACACCTATGAACTACAATGACAGCAAAGAGAAAGATGCAAACATTTCATTTCTACCTGTTCTTATGTATCAGCTTTTTTTATGCTGTTTACCATCACAGTATCTGAAGCTTAGTAACGTGTCAGAGGCAGAGGCTGCTAATACAATGATAACTGGTCTAGCATAGAACAGCCATCCTTCTGGCTAAGGTCAGAAACTAATGCAAAGAGCCTAAGAGAGCAGGATAGGTGGCTTTTTTGATATTTCTGAGGAAAGCCTTTCAGTGGAGCTATGAAGTCTGATCTTTGCCTGATGTATGTTTACTTTATCTGTGTTATCGGAACAGCCCATGAACAACAAAAAGCATTCACAGGATTCTAGTAATGTACTGCAAAAAGGCAGGTTATGAACAGTGGAAATGTGTGAAACTTGGACATAAATGTGTCCAGATCTGAGGGAAGAGTTGCAACTTATTTTGTATTCAGGGAGGGTGGTTCATTAGTATTCCATCCTCTCTTGTTCCAAGAACTGAATATGCCTATCCAATGGTAAACTCAGGGCTGCTGTTAGACTCTCCTCAAATATATCCAAAAATATCAATATATTTATCTATCTGTAAAGGGCTTAGTCACTTTGACTGAGTTCTCTGTATAAAATTAAATCCATTTAGGATGTAAGCAAAATCTTTATGTGTATTTTCCATATATTTTATGTTCCTTAAGGAAATATCTGTTTTAAAACCCAAACCTGCTTGCTGAGTAACTTGATAAAAGAGAAGCTGTGAGGGCATTTCTCAGCAATATTATAGATGTAGTTTAATTTGCTGATATTGGAGAAATACCATAATGTTATAAAAGCCGTAGCATAATATTTATGTTCTGTGCTATGAAATATTCTTCCAGTTACCAAGGAATTAAAGAAAAGGAATTAAACAGCCAACTACATTGTGCCAGCTGCATGAAATGGTAACTAGATTGGACAGTGACCTATCCTAAATTCTTAAAAAAATTAGAAAGTTTTCTAAAGAATTTATTGAAATCTATAGCTGCCTTACCTGGAACATATATTTTTTTCTAAGATAATGTGAATGACATGGACATATGTTCATATGATTAACATTGTAAGAAGAGAATGAGGGGTGATGTATCTGAAATGGTGACAAAACATTTTCCTGTCATATTCAGGATTATACTCTCTGCAATGGAAATGGGGTAAGCATTATAAAATTATTTTGAGTCATATGCTACAGAATCCATCCTAAGCAATCAGCTGAAAATATTTCAACCCCTTTGATAGACATTTGGATAAGTGAGACATAATCAAGTAACGCTGCCGTCAAATCAGTCTGAGGCATCTCTTCTGATGCCTTAGACTTTGTGGTTATTATGGAGATAGGTCAGGGATTCATGTCAGACTTTTACAGAGACAATTTTGGGGTTTTTCCTCTTTCCGTGGCTGTGTGGACAGATGACTGTAGACAGCAAACAAATTGCAAAAACTTTTCTTGCGATTGTTGCCTGGTTTACTTTTAGTGTACCTCCACTTCACTTTACATCATCTTTTTCTTTGTCATTCAGCAGAAAGGTTGTGTCGCTAAATAGCGCATAGGTTTAAGACTCTGTGCACAATCAATATATTTTTCTCTGAGTGGACAGCTCTCCATTTTAATGAAGGGAAAGCAGACCCTTCATCAAAAAAATGTCTGGGTTGACAGTAGGGAAGGAAGTATCATGTATGCACATGCTAGGATGAGCAGTATGAGGGAGGGTGAATTAGTGCAAGCTCAAGATTTGGCAAGAAAAGATATTATGGCAAAATGCAATCAATATGGAAGAAAGGAAAGAACAAGGAAAATTTGGAGGGGGGCAGGGCGTGGAAATTTGGCAAGAAAATAGTGCAACTAGGTGGTCAGACTGATTTAGGCAACATTTTAGAAATACCATAGAGTTGCAAAAGAACCTGAAGCTTTTGGTTAATGGAATGAAAATTTGACTACCCATATGCAGGCCCTTGGAAATTACGATAGTCCAACAACAAATTAATATAATATCTATAAATATAACTTAGGGCTTTGCTTGTCATAAGTTAAACATATTCAGTCTGAGATTGCTGGGAACTGGCAGGAATCAGGAAATTTTTATGTAAATGTAGAGGAGAGAAATCACTTCCACTGCAGTAAACTACATGTGATGTGAAAGATACTGATTACTTCATTTACTCTAACACTGAAAGGTACTGGGATGCTTTTGTTAAAAGGATGATACAAGACCAACACGGGCTGATTTAAAAGGGACCAGTACTTTTCTTCAAAGTGCAGAACTTACAGATCAGGAAAGCTGTCTGCATAATGATAACCTTCAGTCTGATATTCAACACTTCCAAAGAGAAACGGCCAAGAATTAAGCTGATAATAACTTACTTGTGCTACATAGTTCAAGCAGAAAAGTAATGGTAACTGACTAACATAGTATTTTGTGTACAGGCATCCCTAAATCTTTTTCAACACATTAGGTCTTACAAGTCCTTAGACAAGCATATTCAGTCCCTTTGAAAGGATAAATTGAAATAATCAGACTTTATGTTATTCAGACTAGAGTAATTCTCCCATTAACAGAATTGCAGATGTCAAATTTTTTCCCCTGTGAAAGTAGGCTGTTACTGTGTGTGACAGAAAAATTAGAAAGTAAGGACAGCTCTATTTACAGATGATGTTTGGTTTTAAAATGTTTGTTTGTTTTTACTGTCTAAAAGTATAAGCCTTTGAAAATCCATGTTCTTCTTAATAGGCATTGAATGACCAGTATGACAAGGATGGGGATTAAGGCCCCAGGGGCACCACCAGCCTTGGTTGTCCCTGTCTGGCCTCCCGGGCTCCCCCCCAGCCCAGCGCCCCATGCCAGCCCCGGGACCCTCAGCCCCTGCCCCAGCGACGCCGCAGCAGGGCCGGTCTCCTGCTCCCCTCAGCTCTGCCCAGCCATGGCGCCCACCGAGCCGGGCCCATGTCCTGGCCTGGCCTTAACCCGTCCCCAGGGCGATGCCCGGGCTGGGGCTGTCTCAGTGCCCCCATCTGCCTGCTCCTGGTCTGGGCTGCAACGGGCCCTGGCTGCCAGGCCCTGCCTGGTCACCCCCATGGGGAGCTGCTGGCCCTGGCCATGCCCTGATGTTGCTTCTGGCAGACCCAGTAGCCATGAGTTTTACCCCTGCTGTCTGTCTTTGGGAAGGAGGAAAAACACGTCCACAGAGGGTGTTCAGAGATCTGATGGGACGTGATGCTCTGGAAACTATATCCCTGTGTTGTGTACTGCTGAAAGGATTTTTAAAAGGAATTCTAATAACAATTTGTTTATGTTGGGAAAACACAAAACAAGAAAATAGCAGGAAGTGTTGTGATTTTGTCATAGATTTTATCCTAAATTGTCTCAAGGAATAGTGATTGAATAGAAAACTGTCCGTCGCTAAGAAAGTTTCCTTATCTTGTGGTGGTCTTGAAAACCCTGAGCATTTTGAAGCTATTGTTTTATAGCTTGGAACTGTTTCAGGGATACCCTTAGATCTTTAATTTCTTCTCTTTCTGTGGAGGAAGGAGAGTGGTCTCTGGTTTCCATTCAGCTTATATATACCTCTTGAGTCTCCTTACTGTTCTTCAGTTGTACGAGCAAGGCCATCCCTACAGTATCCCAATACAGGAAAGAAATATTACAGGGGTATTTGACTAGCAAAGACATTCTCCATTTTGACCTTATGACTGCACTTTACAGTGTGTGGTGTTCCTGCAAGTGCAGGATCTTCAAAGATACCATCACGAGTAGGACCTGGGGTTCTCCTAAAACAGGGGTCCTCAAACTACGCCCCCCCAGGGTCTTCAATCCAGTCCCCATTATTTATAGACCCCCCCAAGCCCCCTGACCACCCCTGCCGGGTAGGGGAGGGGGAAACCGAGCAGCCGCAGATGACTGCCTGCCACTTCATCCGTGCACTGGGCCCCTGGTTAAAAAGTTTGAGGACCCCTGTCCTAAAACAATACCAAGTCACTGCAGTAGCCATCAAACATGAAAAGAGTGTCTGTGTTAGCAAACACAGAATTATATGTGTTATTTTGATGTGAAAACTGGGAATATTAGGTTGGGTATACATATTTCCAAACTAAACTGGCTGTCTTCAAATTCTAGGTTGGGATTCTGACAATACCTCATTACAGGACATTTGAAATCAGTGTGTGTGAGGATCCAAGTAGCAGTACTTGAGGTTCTCTGATATTATCAGTCTCATTAAAAAATGTCCATCTATGAAAGGTGATATTTCAATTACAAATCAACTACCTAAACAGTCTAGAGCTACCTGAGCAACAAGTGAGATATTTTAGTGTTTAAAATTACATTGGACATGTACATTTTCAAACTTTACTGTTGCTGATATAATGTATTAAGCATTATATTAATGTAGTTAATAAAGTTAAATATGGGTAAGCGTAGCAAAATGGAACCAAATATAAATATTAGTTAATATTTTCTTTAAATACTAAGATTCAGTTCTTTTTCCATCAGAAGGAAATAATTTTTGCTCAGTTCATGGTCATTCTAAAGTATTTTTTACTTTCTTCTTAACCAGCAATTTTCTAGAGCTAAGTAGGAAAAAAAAAAAAAATCCCATGGAAGAAGATAATATCTAAATTTTCTTTTAATTTGATATGGAAAAAAGAGATAAAATATACAGCAAAATTACAGTTCTGAAATAAGTAATTCCATAATAAATGAGCTAACTTCTCCAAATACATCCTTAACATCAAATCGTTTACTTCTAAAATTTTATTAAATTTAAGAACACAATATCTGTTCATGCATTAACTTTTTGAAGTATTTTCATTGTCAAAATAGCATTGAAAATGTTTTATTATATTTGCTCAAACAGTTTTTTTAGTAAACAACTTTCCTTATCATAAATGGTAAAGAATGAATCCTGTTTAAATTTCAAGATGCAGTAGACTGAAAAACAGCATTTTGACATATTATTGAAAGGGTGAGACTGTAAATCTATTTTTTCATTTAAGTTCAGGTGGTCTGAAAATATTACTTTCAATTTCAACTACAGTATTATTAAGTTTTGTTCCTAAAAGCAAGACAGTTTGGCTTGTCATAACTGTTTTAATTAAAATGAAAGTTTATTTGCCAGACTGCCTTTCAAGAATAATAAACTGTCTTAAAACCTGGATTAAAGAAAATCCTTGGAGGTAAACTTCTTATTTCCTTGACAATATATAAGATCAAAACACTATTTTCACAGTTGCCATTCAAATAAATTGATGAAAATACATTCAATTTAACATTTATATAAAATAATACTTTACAGGCCAATGCTACTACTGTTAACAATGTTAACTAAACAAACAGTTATAATTAACTCTCCTGATCTTATGTAAATATCCATAATGGAAAATAATTTGCTGGGAAAAACAGACTAAGGAATAAAAAAATGACAAGTATTGGATTCTTGCCTTCCAAATTAAGGTATTGAAAGGAGTTCTATAAGACAGCAGAGAAGTAGTTGAGAACACAGACACCAGGAAAGCCAACCCAGACCTTTCATGACCTATTTGTCTCTCTTAGATGCTTCACTTTAAGGGGTTACAACTGTGTTGTATGAAACCAAGATAGAAGCACTAAGAAACAGAGGTACGTATAGCCATCCTCTGGAGTAGATAGAATAGTCCATTCAGGAAAGCAGAACTATATAGTTATTCATTTTGAGGATACTTGCAGTTGTTGGGAAATCAAACTTTACATTTATAAGAACCTTTCCTTGCTAGTCACCATTTTCCAGGAAGTTTGTAGGTGTAATTGACATAGTCATGCAGGTGTAAGAACTCTCTCAAGGTCAGAAATGAGGATTAGTTGTGATCTTGATGAGGACTATAGTGGTAAGTAACTGTACAAAAATGAAAAAAAATAAGGTATTACAAGTGAAATCTAGAATCAAGTCATACATGCTGGAAACAGCAATAATTTTGAAATGATAATAATATAATATGCTATTTATGTGTCTTTTTTTTAACGTGAAACTCCTCTCGTGTAATGAATCTTCTCCTCCTCACTCAAATATTTAAAGAAATGTTTTTTTTAATTTTCACTTTGACAGCACTGAAACTACTAGTAAGTTTTTATTTCATGTAAGCCAGCATTTTACTATGAATATTTGCACCATTTCTATCAAAGGCAGGATCAAAAAAGAAGGAGCATAAAATGCTTCTTAAAAACTAAGGCAGTGCTGAAAAGAACTTTGGAAGATCATTAATGATGACGTTTATTTTTCTAAGGAGCTATTCAAGGAAAGTGGAGTATATATTCTCTTACTGTGATGCATAGGTTGAAGTTCTTATTAACAATACCTTAATTTTAACAACTTTCAAAGAGAAATATTAAATTTTTAAAATGCAAAACCCAATACTCTGACATAGAATTCAGCTGAGTTCTCAGAAACTGTTGATTTATTCAGATCTATCTCTTTACTATTAGCTCCTATCTCTAGTACATAATCCTATTTCTATAAACATGTATCAGGTGTAAACAAAGTTTAATTTAAATGAAAGTTATAAATCAGGTGATATGTTTATTTCTATTGTTTGGATGAGCATAAAATATATTTCCATGAAAAAAAATGTAGTTTTCTGGGAACATTCTATTTTCATGCAAAACAGGTAGTCTCAGTCATTCAGAATTCTCAAAAAAAAAAAAAATACAAAACACCATCAACACAGAAAAGATATATAGCTACAAGGGAAATAGTGAATGTACATTAATGTTTTTGCAGTTCCCCAGTGTTCTTCCAGGTACAGTGATAAACAGACATGGAGGCATGAGAAGAAAAAATTAAACTGAAATCAAAGACAAAAAAGTCTCAGGGTTTTGTTCTTTTAAGTTATAACTTTTCCTATAAAGTAGTAAATGTAGTTACTGTTATGAATGTAATTGAGTAATTTAGTATTAATGCAGGAAGATAATATTTGCCTTTTAACAGGTAGATTATTGTACATGTGATTGTCAGAATATTGGGTTTCTAAACACAAACATTGTTTGTCTGGTGTTGTCTTTTCCTCCTGGAAGTTTCTAAAGAACACTTACACCTTCTGGTTTTGTACACGGGTTGAAAGAGTCTGATGTTCTTGCATTTTGTTTTCTGCAGCCTTACTCTTTGGGTATTTCTTTTACCAGTCAAAATCTAGATACAGGTTTCTCTCTTCCTGTCACTTGAGTAACTACTCAGATAATGTCTGAGCTCTGAGGTCCCAGGTGGCACCCAAAGTCAATTAAGCATTAGTGTCGTAGCTACTCTCCCAAGTAAAACTAGCTCAGAGTTTTCTGACAGTGTAGACAAAACGCTGCCCGAAGTTTACAGGGGCAGGGTTATGGCTGCGAGGCTCCAGCCCACAGTGGCAGTAGACCATGGGAGGAAGTGGAGCCTGGACACATGGAGCAGTGGTTTTGCTCTACCACGGCGGGCAAAGACTTGAGCTGCAAGTCAGGGCCAGCCGTCCCTAAACAACCGCTGCTCTTTCCACAAACTTATGGCTTCTCTTCCCAGTGTGGCAGGCAGATAGGTTTGCTGGGTTTTTCTATAGCTGAACTACACCATGGTTGATAGCTCTTTTTCCTGTATTAGAATAATGAGATTCCCTTGGAAGCTGTCCATATTAGCAATTTCTAGGACTGATCATGCCTTCCACTACTTAAAATCAGTTTTAGCATTGTTACTAAATGCTCAGAGCTGTGAAAACCTTCTCAGAGATGGGTACAGCATTCAAACTCATTCTGACATTGAACTAAACTTTAAAGTAGAAGCAATATTTCAGTATCTGTGTAATTTTAAAATATAACTTACGCTAGTCCAGCCACAAATGATAACCATGAGTTTGGTACTACAGGATAGTATCTATAGAATGAGAGCCTTCTTTTCTTCAAACAAATAGTTTCTGAAATAAACCTTAAAACATTTTTCCCTTTAAAGATAGCTTGTTCAGCTACATAATTTTAGAATTAAAAATTAATAATGCAGAAAATTACTTATCCACCCACTAGACTAAGAAAAAAAATCAAATAACACCAATTCACCTAAGCACTCTTTATATTTCACTTCAGTTCCACAGCAGAAATGAGAAAGAAATGTTTGGGGAATATGGTTTTCCATTATAATTCCACTTATGAAAGAGAACTATTGAAGAACTGGGCTCAATTACCTCAGACCTGTGTCTACAGACAGTTTGCAGTGCAGAGTATTGCACTACCGATGTCTTGAGGATATCAGAGTGTGGTTCATAGAACAGGAAAAAAACATATTTGTCTGTTACAGTTTATTAAAATTTGAATAAAACCAAAAGCAAACAAATCCCAAAGAGATACAGTCTTGAGTTCCCAAAAGCGTTTGGTTTTTTTCCAATTCATTTCACCAAACAGAAGATATTACTTCCTCCTGTAAACCTTGTGCCATTGTAGTATGACAAGGATGCCTCAGTTACCAAATACGGGATCACTGCGGTAGAACTAAACTTATGAGCTTGTGTGTTTTCATGGCATGGAAGTCTTATCACTGAGGATAGTTCGGTTTCATGCTGCTATCAGGGAAGCCGTCTCTGAGAAACCTCAGGACGTATCACACACTAAAATGCCACCTGGGCTTCCATTTCCAGCTCTTTGCTGTCCTGTCCTTACTGAGAAGTGAAAGTGGTCACCTCCTTGGAGAAACTAAAGCAAATAGATACAGCAAAAAGTGAAAATCTTCACAAATTCTTGGTAACTGTAAAAAGTAGAACTTCTTACTTTCCAAATCAGTAAAATTCTAAGTTCCCTAAAACTTCCTAAATAAGTTTGTATGTAAGTTAGAGCAATAAAATTCCATACTGCCATATCCCTGCCTAACTAAAACTTGTGATCTGTGAATATAGGATCTGGTTCAGTTAAGTAGAAGGCACCCATAATGCTGCTGTTTCTCAAAGTAATGTGTTCATGAAAGAATCTAGAATACAGTACATATGTTTTAAGACATGTAGCTGGAAGCTTATACTGGTGAACTGATTGCTATGAACAAAGTTTCTCAGTCAAATCACACTAGCAGTTATGGCCAAGAGTTGATAACAGTACCACACAGGTCTGGTGGGTTCCCTCAGTCTCTGCTAATGCCAAATTTAGTCACATTCTAAGGATAACACTCCTACTGAAATCAATGGAAATATTTGTTAATTATTTCTTGGTGAAAATTGTTGTGATTTTAGGCATGTAAGGCAAATGAATTCCTGTGGGACTCAGTTTAATCTCTTACAGCCTTATAAATTATTTTGAAGTGAAAAAGATCATCAAGGACTGTGCAGTACTTTGAAACTAGCCATTAACTGAAGTAAATTCCAATCAAAGAAAACAAGAATTAGCAGAGGCTTAGAAAAATTGTTTTGTTTTGCAGGTGTTTTGCTAGATTTACATGTTTGCTCTGATTTAATCTAAGCCTTATACGAGCCAGATTAGAACAGTGCTAGCATTTAGTCTGTTCTAAATAATTCAAAATCCACTTAGACAAATCTGTCCCCTGTTAGAGGCAGGTTTTAGAACATACACAATTCACCTGCTATTTCAGGGAATGAGTAACCTGTCACTGCATTTACAAATACTTCTTTTCTATCAGGCTCATAACAATTTGCTGTTTTGCATTCTCTAGGAATTATCTGCCACAGTAATTCTGAGCTACTATGAAATTACTTGGCATTGTAACTATAAAGAATGCATTATCAATAAGACTAAAAAGGTTGTGGTTTGTGGGTTTGAGTTTTTTGAGGTTTTAAATCTAGTATCTCATGGTGACTGACAGCAGAGTTGGCTGTCTGTTGAGATCTTTTTTGAAGTGACATAATCAACTCTGTTAGAACTGAGGCTCTAGTTAAGGCTGGAGGAGACATGAGCTGCTAAAGTCTTCCCATGAGTAGCTTCTCTTTAATCACTTAGCCAGTTTCCCACCTACCCCAGAAAGCAAGCAATACAAGGTAAAGTTACACCTGATAAGTCTTGCACAATTCTACTGACAACAGAAGTGTTGGGTCAGCAAGTATATGAGGACCTGACTTACTTTCTAGCTTATCAAGATGTGGCAAAAGAATGAAATATGACTTCCTATCCTTTTAGGTTCTTTGCCTTCAAGTGTATGTAGTGTCAAAAAAATGAGAAAAGAATCAGCATGTTATGGAAAGCTGCTTAAATCAGACAGAAAAAAACCTTGAACACAAGCAGCTGGAAGGAAGCATATTCAGTGATACAGGCAAATCTCACTACTGTGACTTTAGGTATAATGGAATGTGGAGACCAAATGAATCTCATTTTTACCTTTTGAAACCTTTGCACATTTCTAGATGATACACTAGTTCACTGAAAGATGTTACCGAGATCTGGCAGCCAAACCATAGAATGGTTTGGAAGGGATCTTAAAGATAATCTAGTTCCAAGCCCCCGCCATGGGCAGGGACACCTTCCACTAGACTGCATTGCTCAAAGCCCCATCCAGCTTGGCCTTGAACAATTCCAGAGATGGGGCATCCACAGCTTCTCTGGGCAACCTGTTCCAGTGCCTCACCACCCCCACGATAAAGAATTTCTTCCTTCTAGCTAATGCAAATATACCCTCTTTCAGTTTAAAGCCATTACCCATTGTCCTGTCACCACATGCCATTGTAAAAAGTCTCTCTCCAGCTTTCTTGTAGGCCCCCCTTTAGGTAGTGGAAGACTGTTGTGAGGTCTCTCTGGAGCTTTCTCTTCCAGGCTGAACCCCAATTCTTTAAGCCTGTCTCCATAGGAGAGGTGTTCCAGCCTTCAGATCATTGTAGTCCTCCTCTGAACATTCTCCAACAGGTCTATGTCTTTATGTTGGGGGCTCCAGAGCTGAACACAGTACTCTAGGTGGGGTCATGCAGGAACATAAAGAAAATAGGTTTTCATGCTACAACTCATACATACTGTGTTTATTCATGTGCAAACATAAGAACATTTCAGGGAAGCTCTTATCTTTTGCACAGGTGAATGTGGTATGTCACTGACACCATCTTCCAAGTAGGGGCTTACACATGTCACAGTGCTATCAAAACTAGCTGGCTGCAACAAGGCTTTTACCATCACATACCAGCTTAACTTCAATAAGAAGTTATTCTACTGTCTGTGCTGTTTCTTCATCCTCTTCAGGCCAGTCCACCCTGTTTCTTGCCTCTGCTGCAACCAGATTCTTCCTTCTCCAGGCTCCTCTTCCAGCCAGCCTCTCCTCATCCAGGTCCTCTTCTTCTCCCAGTGCCTCTCCTACATCCAGAGCCCTTTCTCTTCTCTCCTCCCTCTGCTTCTTCCAAGTCTCCCTTCATCCAGTGCTCCTTTTCTATACCCCTTAGAGCTATTTAACTACTTAGCAGGAACCAGCCACAGCTGCACATTATCCACATCAGTCAACCCACTGCCCCTGAAGCCAGCCCACAGCTGTATGTTATCAATGATAATTAACCTGCCTTCATTCTTTCATAATTCCTCTACACACACACACATACAGGAAAGTTTGATTTCCATTCTTGCCTGTTTCTATGGGATGCCAATCAGGCTGCTGTCCATGATCCCTCTGGTCTAACAAAGGCACTGTAGAGAATAAATTGTGGACTTCAGCCTATGGCTGCAGCAGCTATTGTAGAGTGACATGTCTCTGGTGAGCTGAATACAGGCCTACTGGATATACTATTGTCTGAGAAAGAGGATATAGTCAATGAATTTCTCAAAGTTGTCGTTACTGTGACTGTTTCAGCTCTGGTCACCTAGAGGTCCTGGGCAACCGTAAGGTCAGAGTGGTGGGACCATTTCATCCCAACAGCAAGGGAGCCCGCAGTGTGAGAAAGTCTTTTGGATGCTGAGTAAAATGAACAAGACTATCTGACATGGGTTAGTTACATAGGGTTAACTAATATTGCATGAAACTGCAGAAGTCTAAACTTCTGTGCAAGAGCATGGCTATTGCCTTATGAATCCTTTCAACTCCCAGTTCCTGCCAGTCTGTGACTAATCAATCTGGAATGGAGACGTCCGTCGTGGGCAAAGTCATGATCAAGGTCTACAAAGTCATCTTCCAAAAATGCTTTTAAAACCTATTCCAGGCTTCTTTGGAAAATACAAATTAAAAGGATCAATAAACTCATACAATCTTTCATCTTCCACTGGTTTCCAAAACATTTAAAGATAAATGACAGTGTACATATTTCCATGCAGTAACCATCCAGTTGCTGAATTCTGGGCATTATAAACCTTAAGATAAGGCTAAGAATTCCTCCCAACCATTAAACAAAACAGATATTTTAAAAGAAAAAAATATATGAAAGCTATGCTAAGAGTACTGACTATTGCCCTAGGAAAAGAGATTGAAATGGATAATGGAATAGAAAGGGCATATTGCAGAAATGTTTACTTCACAGAGCTATCCATGAATGAGAATCCCTCTTTTGAACTGGAAACTTTCATTTCTATTCAAATTTATTTGGCTACAACTTCTAACTATTGGTTCCTTGCAAGAATAAACTGCCATTCAGGACTTTATAACTTCTCCCTGTGGAGAACTGAGAAAGCTGTAATTGTGTCCCATGAATCATCTCTTTGATAATCTAAATTATACCAAACTCATTAATACTTTGTGTAATAAGTAATTTATTTCTTCTCTTCTTCTTTTCAATGTCCTTTTAAAAACGTGGACATCCATACTCAATGCACCATTGCAGAATTAGTCTTACCAACACAATAAACACAAGTCAAGCAAACTTTTAATAAAAGCTTTCCTGTTTGTATGGAGAAGAACCATGTTATTCTTTTTGCATCTGAAGCTTAGGAAGTGGCTTGTCTTTTATGATCCCAGAATCTTCATCAGTCACTGTCTTCCAATTTCTCTTTCCTTTCATCACTACGATTTGTGCCTCTTGTTCCCAAATGTATTTTGTTAGAACTAAACCAGTTACAGTTTTCTGAGTGGGCCCAGCTTATGTAGAATGATCTGTGTAACTTAAACATCATAATCATGTTTCCTATTCTGGTGATTTCTTGTCACTAATAATGATATTTCTGCAGAAATTTCATATAAATTCTTCTCTTCATCCTGCAATGATAATTATTCTTTATAAACCAAGAACACAATCCTTTTATTTTGCTCTTTATAACTTCTTGGTTAATATTCAATATTTTTTTTCTCATGACCTTATTTCTACTCCTAACTCCTTTACAGTGCAGAATTGAGAATGACATAAAAAATAAAGTGCTAAAAGATCAGACAAAGAACAATGTTTAATGAAATCAAGAGTAAGACAGTGCTCATCCTGGCAAATGGGGTGGGTTTGGGGATTGAATGCCAGGCATTCTAGTCCTAGCTGAGCTTATTAGAACAGCAGATATTACCAAAAGAAAAGTTAAAAGAAGGAGAGTTCTGTTGAAAAACCTAAAGACAAGAGCTGGAGATGCAGACTAGCAAATGGTATTTGATGATTCAGGGATTTACTGAAAGAATATATTCCTCCACTTCATAAAAGAGCCCAATGATATGTTTTTTCTAGTCATCAGTGTGGTCAGCCATGTAGATACACAGCCATTAAATCTTATTGGAGAGACATTTGGCATGGCTAGTTCTTAGCATGTTAAGTTCTGATTACGCTTACAACTGCTACACTCTATTTCTAGCCACCTGTACCCTTTCTGTGGGCTCATCACACAAAATGAGCCATGTGTAATAGAACAAAAGGTAAGAAGGTACTGAAGAAATGGTGAGGCCAACGCCTTTTACAAATTCTTCCTTTTTCTTCCTCTTTACATTATTTTCAAGTATTCAGCTCACTATGAAGCAATTTCTTTTCAGAAATCTCACTACTTTGTGTTCAGTGCTGGTATTTTTTTAAATTGAAAACAGACCCTAATTCTGAATTCCCAAAACCACAGGAATTTTATTCACCAACTGAATTAAATATTTGGACCAAAATAAGTATCTACTAGTCTAGATATATAATAAAATAGATGTATAATGAAATAGAAAGAGAGCTAAAATCTCCTACACTTCCCTTTCATATTCTATGTGCATTTTATGGAAACCCAAACAGGCAAAGCAAAAGGCATGGCTCTCTTCAGTTCCACCCTTTGACAAGGAGATACCCACCTGTAGACCTGAGTGCCAAATTGTAGCACAGAAGAACTGCAGATTTTGGCAATGTTTTACTGGATTGGCTTCCATTACATAGGTAGAATAAAACAGATCTCTTATTTTAGAATCTTGCCTAGTGATAAAGTCTGAATCACTTGAAAAACACAGAGGATTTCATATTTTGGGGAGTGACACTAGCTCAGTGGGCATCCTTAGCAAAGCTCGGTCAACCACATGTACTACACGTTTCTCCAAAGCTAAGGCATGTGCTTCCCAATGGGCCATGAAAGCTGGGGTCCTGGACGATGGTATCAGATACCAAAAAGCACCCTGAGTTGTCTCAAAGTAAATCTTAGCTGTGCTTCTCAGAATGCTGTAAGAGTGGAGTGAAAAATCTTGAATGAAAACAATATTCATGCCCATAAAACCCGTACTCATTTTTTACTCTTCCGACTTGTAATTACTCTACAGGGAAGAAGAATATAAAATATTAACAGGTGCTGTGTTTTCACACTGTTGGACCTGTTGAACTGTAATTTTTTACTGTTTTACTCACAACAGTGTTTCAGACACAACAGCTGTAATCATTGAGGCATAGCTTCAGATATGCTCTCCTCTGTTGTGCCTGTGTTCCTGAATTCAAATAACCAAGGCAGTAAAGGGATTATTTCCTCTACTATATTCTCTCTGGTTACAGGGAGCAAACAGTAATTAGAGCAGCAACAAGCACTTGTCTGTCCTACGACTACAGCATTAAGAACAAGACAGCAGGTTTCATGGAGATGTCAGATCATACAAAAGCAGAGTAATACCAATGTTCCTAAAATGTAAACTTTGCAGCAAGTTCTATACTCCAGCAATCAGAGCACTTAATAAAATAACATCCAATTCTAAATCATGTAAAATCTAAATAAAAAGTCTGAACTTTCAATATGAGACTTGATATACAGCAGAAAACTTTGGGACTAATTATTCAGTCCATACATGTAAGGAGATCTGTTAGTTTATTGGAAGTAACAAGGTTACCTGGGTTCACCTGTTGTCAGTCTTTCAGTTTTCCAGCAGCTACATTCTTGCCTTTGATGGCTTTTCAGAGGTGCTGTCCTCTATTTTTCTTTTTCTGAAAAAGGCAAGCCAATTGGCTCTCTTGCAGCAAATAGGCAGAGATAATTTCATCTGTAGATCAGAGGAGTTTTGATGTGGGGGACAGAATACAAAGGTGAGGTCAAACATTCCTGAAAAATGCTTCTGAAAAAAATGAGGTGGTGGCTATTGAAGAGTTACTAAATGAGTGACTGAATCAGAGGAGCTAAAACATATTTTGTGGATGCTAATCATGCATACATGCACAAAAGCAAAAAAGTACTTACAGGCAAGATGGAATGCATCCTTGGAAAGCAATATCAGCTTAGGGATAGACTCTGATATGCTGAAAGGGAGGTCTGCCATTCAAAGAGATCTTCACAGAATGTAGAATTGGTCTGACAGGAGCTTTTTGAAATTCAACAAAGGCAAACGCAGAACTGGGCACCTGGGACACATTAATCCCCTGTAGCAAAACAGATTGGTCATTGACCAAATGGAAAACAGTTTTGCAGAGAAGGACCTGGAGATACTGATGAACAGCAAGTTAAGGATGAGTCAGCAGTATACTCTTGCAATGAAGAAATGTCATATTGGTCTGTACTAAGAAGAGTTTAGACAGCCAAGAGAATTGATTAGTCTGTGCCATTCAGCATTTATACAGCTGCATCTGAAGCCTTGTGTTCAGTTTTGGCCTTCCTAGTACTAAAGCAAGTCCAATGGAGGGCCACCAAGGTGGGTGGCACATGATGTACAAGAAGATGCAGAGACAACCACGGTTCTTTGCTTTTGAGAGAAGTCTAAGAGGCCACCTTGTTACTGTTTTCTACTACTGACTGGGCTACAGACAAGTCAGAACCAGACTTTTTGGACATGAACAGTGTAAATATGAGAGTCATTGAATACAAGATACAACAATGGAAACCTAGTATTTTTTCCCACCTTGAAGACAGCCCTAATCATACAGTTGGCCCTCCTTTGGATCAAATGGTCCCAGACTTCCAAACTATTCTATTCTACCTACATTTCTAACAATTTTATTCCATGATTCTCTTTCGTTAAAAAATGTTTTATATTCTGGATGGTATTCCTGGTGCCACAGTAAAGAAAACCATATAATGTTTTTAGCCTTTATTGTAGATACATGAAGAGCTGTATCTTTTCTGAGATAAAATAAGTATTCAAAACATAAAAAAAGTGAAAGAAAGTTGCCTAAAGCACATGGCTAGGAGGAGGAACTGAAATATTTGAGGAAGATGGTACATAGGAGGGTAAATAGCTCCTAAAACAGGTAACTATTGATTTGTTTCTGAGAACTACGACAAAAGAAAGGTTCCTAAAAAGGGAACTGCCAAATGGTTTCTTGGAAAATATGACCAGACGACGAGTGAATAATTTGTTTAGCACACAGTCAGAGCTGAATCAGAGACAGTAAGAACAGTATATAGAAAGCTGTACCTTTGTCTCTCCAATAGTTCAGACAATTCTGGAACTCCAAATGGGTGCCTCTAATCACCTTTTGTTTACAGATAAAAGTCTCATAACCTGAGTTTTAAGTTATCCTTAGAAAACAGCGAATCAGAACTTAACACCAGAGCCCTGGCATCCCTATAAAGGCATGTGCATGTAAAGTACAAGTAGTGCTCAAGACATGAATATTAATATCTTCTGTCTTCAGCCATGTGACAATCAGACAGGCCAATAGCTACTGTCACTCTTTTCTCAAAGGCAATATATTAAACACCTGGAAATAATCTTCCATTTCTACCCTGCTTGCCCCCTCTAAACCCTAGAATCATCTGAGGCAAGGAATAAACCACTGATGAAGTTGCATTCAGCAGGAGGATGTATCCAGAAAATTCTTCACCTGAATTCTCACCACCTGACAGAGATTTATGTTAGAGACAGAAAGGGATGAAAACCAGATTATTAACAGAATATTTAAGACTTAATATGAAGTCTGAACATAAATTCACAATGCTTGATACTTCCAAGGTATTGACCTCAGTCATTCAATGATATATTTGTATAGACATATATGTGTACTACCAGAAGAAAGAAACTTAGCAGCAAGAAACTGAAATACTGTGAAAGATTAGCCAATCCATGCTGCAAGACAAAGTAATTTAGTTCTGTGTAGTGCTACAACTGTAAAAGGGAGTAACACATTATGCTAAAAGTCTCTGAAATGATTTTTCTTAAATGCAATGCCAAAATTCTGCCCTGCCCCACCCCCCAAGAGAAAGTTAATGAAAGGAGTATTTTCCTCCAGCATTGCTCACAAAAGCTTCCTCTCTATCATGTTGTGCATAAAAAACTGTGCAAAAAATATTTTTTTTCTCATATACTCAAGACAATTTTTAAATCAATAGTAAAAAATGGACCCCGGTCAGGGTCCATTTCAGCAATTTCTAGGACTGCCATGAAGTCTGGCAAACCCCTTCATGGCAAAAGGGGTCTTCCTTTCTACTATACATAGGAGTTAAGCAGGGATTTTCACAGAAGAAAGGCCACCCACCTTTGTCTTGATTGTAAGGGTATTGGCATTTGGCTTCTGTAAAGTCATACTTTTGGATATAAGGAAAAAGGTGTCATTGATATATAGTGAATTCCCAGATAAATCACAGTGCTTTTACAGTATTTAGAAGCACAGGACATGCATTATGTTATCTAAGGCTCTCTATGACCTCTACACTGGTGCGATCGAATCATTCAGTCTCCACACAGGTAAGCTCTCTCCCCAGCTCTTGTGAACCTTCCAAAGCATGACACACAGGCAGTTGGGGTGTGGTGGGGTGTCCTTTACAACACTTTTTTTATAGACCATTTTCCTTTGAAACCACCTGAACCACCTCTCAGCTCTGACTCCAGCCACCACTCTGGGCTCAGCCAGGCTGCTGGACTCTTTTAAAGGGAAGGCAGCAGGTCAGAGCAGCAGAAAACATCACAGCACCTGTAGCTACTACTCCACACTCTGTCTTCCAAGTTCATGATACAACAGCTGTGTCTGAGTTGGTGTTAGGGGGAGCTCTGCTAACCTTACTTCTGCTGCTGCTGGGTTTGGTTTCAGCAGCCTGGGGGCTGAGGGAGTGCACGACTGTCCCTGTTAATGGTGTATTTTTTTCCCCATCTATCCTGTCCTCAAGCCAAGCGCCTATCAACCCACACTGCGCTGATTATCACTCCTAAATCACAAATCGCCAGAAACCCATTTCACCATTAGCTCTATGCGTTATTAGGCTCATTTCAGACCATCTGCTTTCTCAATATACTGGGAGCTGGAAGCAGAGTTGCCAGTGTGGTAAGCAAATTAAAACTGATTTGAATTTTGGTGTCTCTGAGCAAACACATTGCTGAGAGGAATTGACTGGAATCGACCTGGCAGAACAGTGGCTTGCTTCCTGTCTCATTGTACATCCCAGTCAATACCTGCAACCTGCACATCAGCTGCTGGGGAGATGTGCCTAAAATCCAAGAGATGTAATGTCTGTTTAGGTCTGTTTCCTTTTATGCTCTCTGGATTCTAATGATCTGGAAGAATTGTGGTAGCAGACCTCATTCCTGTTGCTTTTGAAATGAAGCAAATCGATACAGGCTTTAGTTCCTTATGTCCCACCGGGACCAGGATTTTACATGAAGTTCTAAAAGTGTAATTGACTAGTTCAAATCTTAATAGCCTTGCAAAAATTACAGTGAAGTTCCATATGATTCTAAATAGCCTTCTTAGAACAGAGACTGAGACTTGTTACGACATTTGGAAAAAGCTATTATTTTTCTGTTTAAATTCATTAACATCCCCCAATTCCCCAAATCATAGCCATAAACATTCAGATCAGGTCAATCCAAATACTTAATTCAGACAGGTTTTAAAATCTTTCTGTTGGTTTCTGAATATTTTTGTTAAATTTTCCATTTTAATTACTTGTTTACCTTAATGCTAAAGTTCTTTTTAAATTACAAAGTATACATATGTTTCTCAAAAGGAAAATTAGAAAATAACACTACTCCAAGAAAACGATCAGTTTGAAAAGTTCCTCATCAGCTTTTATTTTCAAAACTTCAGATTTATTTCCCTACCTATTTAGCATGTTAAAAATAAGCCTTTCTCTTCCAGATAGGGATAAATGCTCTTGTGCAAGCTTAAAAATGATCTTCTGCTGTCAGTTCTGACCTCGAAGTCATGATTTAATGACTATGTGCATTGCTTTAATGACATAAGACATTCTACTATTAATACAACTGTCAGATGTTTACAGAATATTTTATTTTTGAAATTATTTTTTAATCAACTATTTATTAGGTAATGTGTAAGAAGCACACAGAGGAAAAATATGACTTCAAGAAACAAATATTTGCAGATTAGCAGACTTCAGCTTTGCTTCACTACCTTATCTTTATAGCTGACAGTCTATGAAATCTTTGTAGCAAAATTATAACCACTGCCAACAATTTTTGTGAATTTGTTGTTTTGGGGTTTTTTGAATGATTAGTAGCAAAATAAGAGCAATCTTTGAGCAGAAAGTGTTTGTTTGTTTGGGGTTTTTTTAAGATCATGACATGTCTTATTGTTAAAACACTTTTCTCTTGTAAACTTTTTCAGCTACTTAGTTATTTTAGTTTTCTGACTAATATTTCTTTCAGCTTTTTTGGTTCTGTTGGTTGGAAAGGAAGGTTGGTTGCAACCCATTGATGTTCTCAAGCCTAAAGGTTTCCTGCACTGAGGCTGTTACATCCCCATCAGTCTGCCCCTTTGGATGAGCCTTGCTTAGAGACCTGCCCATCTCATACAACATCATTGTATTAGCTGCTTTAATAGAGATCTCTGCCATAAGCTGGTATTTGTAGCAACAGAGACATTCAAATATTATCACAATTTTATAAAATGTATTTCATAATGTGGAAATTTTGAGATGCACAGGCAGGTGAATTACACAAAATACAATGGTTTTTTTGCACACCTGAGATAATTACTGCCACACAAGATAGGGAACATAATACAGGAAAAAGAGGATGGATTGTTGACTTTTGTTTGCCCATTTCAGATAATAAAATTTTGTATCTACATGCTTATTCTGAACAGAAAAAGCCTTTTTTTCTTTATTATGAAAGTGTGGCAAATTGTGCATTACAGGAGTAAAATAACACTATAAGGATCACTGAGCACACAACAACATTTGAGCATACAATTATAACCAGACACTGACACTGATGAACCAAGTAACCATTATCAAACCAATCAGAAATTCAATTGCCAATTAGCATTATTAAAATGTTAACAGATGAAATTTTGGTGCACAACCTGAGGTGCCATGTTTTTTAAAGGTAGCCCTTCATGTTTAGCAATTTAATTATATAGAGCTTTAAACCAGCCCAGAGAAATCTATCATGAAGCGAAGGAACAGGTTTTAAGAAACCATATTATAGCACAGAGTGACTGTTTCTTCTAATGGACACCTGGAAGAACATGTGAGAGGGAGAGAAGCATTTTCTAAGTTGCATTTCCACACAGTAAATCTTCACAGAGTTTATAAAAAAAGGTCCAATTAGAAAAGCAAGATAATTAGCCTTACTTAAAATAAAAGAGGACAGCATCTCCATGTAATTTTGTGAATGATTAAATTCAGGGCCCAATTATGTTATTTCTTTGCAGTTCCAGTCGCATCCTTCATTAATGTCTAGATTATGGCTAGCTATTGATTGAACAGTATTGAGATGAAAGGCCTCCAAAAGTCCCTTCCACTAATTCAGGCAGCCATTGCAGAGGTGCTTTTCCCTGTGAAGTGCCTGTACGCTTTGCAATGATTCTGTCTCTGAGTTCCTGCAGCCCTGAAGAGCTAACTAACCGTAGCTCTATATTGTTCAGACCATTAATTCTCTCTCAGTCTGTTAAAAGTCAAGGAGCAATAAACTGTACCCCAGTAAAGGGCTGTAATGCCAGCAAACTTGCCAGACTTCTGCATTCAGAAGCAGAAAACTGGGCCATCACTGAAATCTTGGGGCTCTTACACGAACATCTGTGTTGGAATTGTCTTATTTGCCAACTCACGCTTCAGTCTCTCCAATTTGTATATGTATGCAAATAACATACATATAGTATGTATATGCAATAATAGTGAATAAATCAATATCTAAGAGTTGCCAGGGTGGGTGCTCTGTAACATAGAGGTTATTATAGAACCACAGAATCATTTGGGTTGGAAAAGAACTTTAAATGGTCATCTAGTTCCAATCCCTTTGCTGTGGGCAGAGACATCTTTCACTAGATCAGGTTGCTCAAAGATCCATCCAACTGGATCTTGAACACTTCCAGGAATGGGGCATCCACAACTTCTCTGGACAACCTGTTCCAGTGCCTCTTCATCCTCACTGTAACAATTTTTTTCCTTAGAGGAAGCTGTCTAGCTGAAAGTCAAGTAGACAGCCTCAAGTAACAAAATGTAAATTTGACTTTAGGACTTATCTAAATAATATAATACTGATGCCCCCTTTTGTTATCACATCTGAAATATACACCCACCCACCTAAAACAGTCATCTTATGAATTGAATTGCCAAAGAACTGGAAAAAACAAGAAAGTTCAGACAACCGAAAAAAATTGGGTTTTATTTAAAAAAACTGCATGGGACAATTGTTCCATGTTCCATGCATTGGTTAACTATTTCCTCATTAAATATGGTTCCTTCTAATTGCTTAATGTCACATTGGATCTGCTTAGGACAAGTAACAACAGAGCTGTATGTTTACAACCTCAGCTTTAGCAGCATTTCTCAAACACTCAGGCTATGTCTGTCCCAGCAGACTCAAATGTCTGGAGGAACATTCCTAGGCCCCCAAACACAACTACCCATATTTTGGGAAGCTTCTGGAATCTAACAGAAAACTCTAAATACAGGGTGCTTCCTGGTGCATGTCTCTAGAGATATACAGAAGAGAGCATGTTTGAAAGACCTATCTTCATGTCCTCTGTGCATGAAGAGCCATGTTACAAATCAGCCATACCGTTGGTGCAGAAAGTTCCTTCTTTTGCCATCTCCCACTTTACTTACAGGACTGTGCAAGGATACTGCAGATTGTAGTTATGTCTTCCCTGCCTTCCTCAGTTATCTCACTCTCCACTGGGAGTGGAGAGGAGCAAATAATGCTGTGTGCACATCTCAGTTGTTTATAAAATCTTTGTACTTACAGGAAAAGAGGCAAAAAACTTTTTCAAGCTCTTGAAAGCCAAAGACAACACACAGGCTCACATGACATAAATTTACCAGGGATTTCACATATTTTAATACAGACTAACATCCCCTGATTTCTCAGTGGTGCATTCTACAATTCTATGTCCTTAGAAAATTTTATTTCTACTTAAAAAACCCCAAAATTCTCTTTTTAGCTTAAACCTTTCCCATTTGGCAACTCGGCCTTTCTCAGCTATAAGCAACTGCAGAAATCCTTTGCATCCTCTGTATCACCCATCTGGTTGTCAGGATGTAAAACTCATTGGCAACGAAATTCAGGTTCCAGATTAGAGCCAGAGATTATCCAGTCGCTGAACCAACATAGGCTAGCATCAGATGCATTAAACTAAAAGTGCAAGACAACCTGTGTAATCAAGACAGAATTTCCTATTGCTCTGGATTTATTTATTTATTTATTTTTAAAGGAAAATTTAGTGGAGCTGCAAGTGGTCCTTGGAGAATTTCTTCTGGGCACGGGTCAGAGCACACATCAAAACAGAGGGGTTATGCCAAGAGTTCTTTCTTTGCTCACATCACTCATCTGAGCAAGATGACTGGTATGGAAACTTTCTTGTGGTTGGGTTGCTAACATACCTGCTGTTGGGCTTGTGAAAAACATCTGCTTCTTGTGCATGGGTCTTTCTTCTTCATTGGCAAATATCTGTGTATGATATTTACATAATTTTTGGACCCATCATGGGAAAATTATCTAAGATTCTGGAAACAGCCCTGAGAAAGGCACAGATATAATTTTAGTAGAAGATGAACATTAAGTACAGAAGCTGGAAAAAACTACAAAAATAAGTCATACCACTTGAAGACTTGTCCTACTGACTTCAGCAACAGATAAGTACTCTTCTGAATAATGAGGCTTGAATTTCTTTAATTGGAAGACTGAAAAAAAAATGGCATAGCAAAAATGAAACAGCACAGCAAAAGTAAGCTGACCTTTCTTTTCAACTGAATTTTTGTTTTCACATTGTTCATACATGGGATCAGACATGATACATAATTCATATTTTATTATATAAAGTATGTTTCTTACATTTTTTACTACTGTTACTTGATAACAATTCTGCTAAAAATTCTCCTCCTTAAAAGTAATTTGTTGGTTCCATATTTGAAAAGACGCTTCAAGGAATTATGTGGAAGAACTGATATTTCTGTTATAATACATGTTGAGCAGCAATACTACCTGCACTAAAAATTCCTATAGCTAACCCTGACTGTTATATGTCAAGGCAGTGAAATCTAGCACACAAGCACCAACTAAACGGTAAAGGTTTGGTAAAGATAGTGAAATGTATGAGTGTTTGTGTGTGTCTATTTATAATGTATAAGGATTAACGACATCCCTCATTACTATCAGTCTGTACATTAAACCATGTATCTTTTTGGAAAATGTTATAATTCCTCAAAGAAATCCCAAAATAAAATGAAAACCAAAAAAACCAACTCTATAGATTTTTGTAGAAGTGTTCAAGAAAGCTTCATGAGCAGTATAGAAGGTTAACCATATGATCATAGTGGTTTGGTGTTTCCTTAAAACTCAGTGAGTTAAACCTACTACAATCTAACTGATATAACCAAGCAGTTAGATGATGCGGTCACTCTATATTATGATAAACATTAAATGTCTAGGTCTGAGGACTGCATACTCCAATAACATTCATTTTACTGGAATTCCTAATCTTCACTGCTCTTTTTCTGTCCACAGTAAGAAAATGAAAATATCTGTGATCGTTCTTTTATTTGAATCTAAATTTTCCTTGTGTTGTTTGTTTTGAACTTGAAACAACTGGCTTATAAAATGGTGCACATAGTATTTGTGGTAGGAATATAAAAAATGCAATTACCTAAATTTCATTTATCTATCAAAAGGTATCAATAAATTAGGCAAAATACAAGCAAAGCAACAAATGTACAAATGATATCAGGTCCACAAAAAAGTATAATGTTATGAAGATAATTTTTTTTGCATTCCATGTAATAATATTAGGCTTTAATATCTAATGTGTAGCAAAATTAATATTAGTAAATTAATGTTAAATTAGTATTAAATAATCAAATAATATATTAATATAATTAAAATCAAGAAAATCTTATTTAGTCACTTCTCTACTTTTCTTGATGTCCCACACTTTCCTCATGTATCCATAACTTTTTGTTTGATTCAAGAACATTACTAAAAAAACCTACCCTCTACATTTGTCAGGTAATTTAGAAGACTTCTGTGAGAACCACAAGATGTAAAAATGTACTTTAAAGAAGGCTTTTTGTTACTATTAAGGCTCTAGTCCATTTCTAAATGATCATGAATTACTACAGAAAACAACTGACAAGGTTTCAAAATATCAAAATAACTAGCTTTGGCCTGTAATATTTTGGGGAGAGCTGTATAAAAGAAAAAAGACATCTGTGAGAGGATGATTTGCTTGGGATTGAACTTTAATTTCATTTTTTCAGGACATTTCATACTAAAGTTATTGCTTTCTGGACAATCTGAGTCTAATTGCACTTCATCTGAGGTGGTGAGACTTAACTACAGTGAAAGCAATTTTAACAATTCCGATTATTTCAGACTAATTTGTAGAGCTAAGGTGCTGATTAAGCCTTGTTGCATCACAAACTACAGTGAATTTATAATCTTAGAGCCATATTGTTTTGTTCCTGAGACACGGAGGAAAAGAAGAAAGTATACTTTCAGGCTTCTACATATACAGAAGTTGCTACTTAGCCTTCCTGTTTAATCACAAAATGTATTTTACCATTGAGACACATTTTGTCTTTTCTCCTGTCAACAACATAACATGGGCATGTCTTAACTAACGAGAAGCAAATAAACCTGAGCAGCAGAAGCAGTCCAGCTACAATAGCAAATCTAGACTAGTTTATCCTCATTTTGGAGCTGTGCCTTCTTCCGCCCAGAGCTTGAGTTCTATTCTAAATTGCTTTGTGTACCCAGATAAATTTCAACATGGTTTGGTTATCTATTTTGTAATGCAGTGATCAGCATAACCACACTAGGAAGAAAACTCTAATTGAAAAAGGCAATGGTTACTATTTTAAGTAGGATCCTGTTTCATGTACATGTTTCTGAGTGAATGTAATGGTTTTAGATACCTTATTAGCAGTAGCTGGTGCAGAGTGTGCTCTGTCATTAATCTGAAACATGGCTGCTGGTTTATTGAAAAGTCACTAAGTGTCTGAAATCAACCGGAAGGGATCTGTTTTGAGGGTATGTAGACTTAATTAAGCACCAATTCTTTTATACAGTTCTTATCCTATTAAACAACAACTGTGGGGTCATTAAATGATCATAAAGACTCATTTATAAATGTAAAAAAAAATCCAAAGTGTAGCAATCTTAAAAATACTAAAAGCATAGTCCTATGACTGGTGCCCAAAGCAACTGGCCCATTTGAAATACTTCTGTACTTCCAATATCTCTCTGTTCAAGGTACATATTGACTAGGGTGAGCAGAGTTTTGTTCTGCTCTCTAGCAGCTGATGTGTTAACAATCTATCTAGAATGAGATTTAGATATAGATTTAGATTATATAGATGATACAGATTATTTACATGATAGACTTCATATACATGATACAGGTGGTACAGATACAGAATGAGTGAAACAACAAATTTTCTATAATTCATTTTGTTTTCATAAAAATGTGCAAGATTGAGTGACATACAAAAGGAGGAAAAAATGAAAGAAAAATGTCTTTGGTTTTGATTATTTTTTCAATAAAAACACATTGACTTTTGGTTTTGAAATTACTTTGTCTACAGATTCCATTTTGGTTTTTTCCTTTGCGAAAACTTGGAAATCAAATGAACATGTGATTTATGATCAAGCAAAACATTTGATTTCTTTAGAGCTGCCTTCTAGACTGCTACTTCTGGGCTGAAATAGCTGGATCTTTTATTAGCAACTACATGTTAAAGAGTCGATTTCCAGGGGGGGGTGGGGGGCATGTCCTCCACTGCCCCCTGACCCTCCCCCCCCCTCCAAATTAAGTTTCCTTCTTAAACAGAAATAAAACAGAATAATCATAAGAATTATTACTGATTCTACTAAGCAAATGAATCAGACAAAAAGAGATGTCTAGAATCTGTGAGCTCTATCAAATGCTTTGAAAAGGGAATATTTAGTCTTCACTTACCCAAAAAGTTAAAATAAGTATGTTAAAGGCAGGTATGAGTTAACTACCTCAATTTTGAGATGTTAAATACCTGTCACAAGATAGGAAATTAAACTAATTTAATCTGACTCTGATACTCTGTTATTATCAAGATTAGGTCAGGGAAGCTGGGCTACAGTGCATACTTCTCTCATGAGCTTGCCTCTGGCAGGGCCCAGCACTGACAAATTAATCGTTGGTATCTCAGCTCTGCAAGCCAGTTTCCTAATTGCAAGACATAGCCCTAGCCCTAGATGAAGGATGTCCTTTGTATTGCAGACCTGGTTTATTTTCAATACTGTTTTTTCTTAACTGTATAAATAAGAATGACCTAATTCCTGTTTATTGAGCAAAGAAGGTAATCCCTGTGGCATAGATCACATGGTGATGAATATAGCAGGTGCTTTTCTAATGTGCAAGCCTTTTGCTTCCTCTAGGAGAATTAAAAACACTATTATCTTCCAGGTCCTCTAACAACGCACTGAAAAATTTCCCTGAGCTACCTGCTTTTTAAAAGTTCCACCATGTCCTTTGGTAAGATCAACAGTTTCTGTGCTTCCACATGAATATCTAGTAAGTTAGATGTTAAATTGTCTGGGAAAATATTATCATTTTATTAAGTGGAGGGAAGTAAATGAATCAAAGATTGCCTACTGACAGAGCAAAAGAAATGGGCCACAAAAGCTCTACCATTCTACCCAAACTTCGGAAAAGGAATTGCAAACAGTATAAACTCGTCCTAAACAGGATTTAATTTCTTGCAAGGTTCAAGGCAAGGAATAGCACCTCTTTTGCAAGCAGATTGTCTGTAAACCAGCAGATGATTGTCTGATCCAGCTTAGCAATATAAGTAAGCTCCTGGATCAATGCATTAACCTTATACTGACTTCTCAGCTCCAGTTACTTACAGAGGCCACTTCTACCGAGGGAGTTTGCATAGAGCTTATATCAATGCCAATATCATCTTTTTCAGAACTCATGCTGCCAACCTACCAAGGAAATTGTTTATAATTCCCAAGCACCAAGAATAATCAAGATGCTGTTGACCTAAATACAGAAAAATCCCAGTATTGCTGTGATTGCAGTACCATTCCTATGGATCTGAAACTGCTTTCTTATACTGGGGCCAGTCACCACTTGGTCCTGTAGCATAGACCAGACTGACCAAACCATTTGCCAGTCACTCTGCTGCTCAGATAATTCCACAGTCTGCTCTAAGCCCTAGTGCACCTCTGTGCTGTTGGTATCTGATTTGGCTGCTATTAAACACGTGTATGCTGCCCTGCAGTAGGCATCCTTATCCAGTTCCAAGCATTTCTCATGTTAGCAAATGTATAAGAAAGATATTGCCCATACAGGCCTAACCTAGATTATTTTTTTTTTCTTGTCTTTTAACAATGGTTTGATTTTGCAGCCTGATGCTTCAGGTATTTCTGTGTCGCAAATAGTCTAAAAACAGGGCTTGTTTTCTGAATCTCATTTTTCCTCAGTCCCAGGACATGCCCACAGTAAGTCTTTCTCATATATAGTGTCTGGGAAATTCTCATTCATTGTAGGTCCCAAGAATTCCATTTTCTTTGCTGTAGATGACCACTCCAACACCCAATATGAGAATCCACACCGAAAGCTGTTTAAATAAGGCAAACCCATTGAGAAATTATTCTAGTGGTAAATAATTCCTGTGCTATAATGAGAGAGGATAAGAGGAAAAGCAAAGAGAGAAAACAATAAGTCAACTATATATAGAAAGTCACCTGTTAAGCCTGGTTTACTGACAGTTGCTATATTACACATCCTCTTTCCAACCTGAGCAGCCAGCATCAAAAGCTAAAAAGGTCTTATCTGACACTGAAAAATGTTAATTAAGAATATTAAATATATTTATCCAAGTAGTCAGTTTAGCTCTCTGTACATTTTTTATTTTATGAATTAGTCAGTTCAACTTCTCAGTTTATAGTTCATCCTTGATGAATTAACTTCTGATTGAAATTTTATGCTTCCTTTGCAAAAGCACTCTAGAAGAAGAGACGAAACAGGTTAATTTTTCATAACTGACCCATATAGTAACCAGCTGTTTCTAGACTGTAACCAGCAGATGAAAGAATATTTTTTAGGTCCGCATTCAGAAAATGCACAGCAAATGATCTTGAGTGGTTGTAATTCACCATTCATGGAACTGCTCACCTAGATAATACAAGAAGGGACGTGCTCCTAAACTGCATGACACAATACAGCCACACATTGCTGCGTGCCTGCACAAGTTAAGGTGAATGTTGCTGCATCCAGGATGACTGAGAAAACAAAACTGAAACTGAAGCAGAGGGAATTGAAAATCTGTGGGAAAGGGAAAAGCTTGGTGGTCATCCAGGGAGTGAGAAAGGACTGCAAAGAATTAGAGATGCTTTGGAATAAGGCCTCTAGTATAACAGATCTGCCAAGGATGTCTGCCAAAAGACCAGATGCTCTGGCTGAGGAACAGATATAACTTACAGCACTTGCCAGTATTTTCTGGTTGATTTTCTTTCCACCTAACAGTGAAGAGTGAGATTTCAAATATTTGCTTGTGCAGAAACTTTTAAATCAGTCATAAAAATATTTAGAACACAGCATTTTCTTAATAGAAAAAATATTACTAGAAATGTGTTTTAAGATTCATGTCATCGGCAAAATAAACAGCTGAAAATGTTTTGCTAGCACCACTACACATTCCCAACTAATTAGCTTTACTGTACAGTTAAATTTGTGGAGTATGATATCAAGGAAAATTATAGCAACGGTTAGCAATTTTTTTCTGATTTATATAGACAACTGTCAAAAAGATAAAGATATTTGTGTTTTCAAAGTAGTGACATTTTGATCAAACCCTTTATGAAACATCAAAAAGTATGCTTATTTGGCTTTTATATGCCAACACTGTCTGTATTCTGTAATCCTGGCTTTTCGTTTTAAAGGAAAAAACATTACTTGAATGTGCTCCTTGCAAGGCATAATGATTAAATGCAGGGCAGAGTTCTGTTGTGTTTAATTTTCCTCACTGCTGAAGCAAATCCTGTGTAGATATATTCTATGTACAATTCTATCATAGGAAGAATTTATTCTACAGGAAACTGTTTGCATAAAGATTACAGAAACCAGTAACATAAACAGTGAAAGAAGAAATATTCTCTTGTATACATTTCCTTTGATACAAATTTCAGGTGCTGCAAATTGAATGCTATTCAAATTAAGAGCAAAAATTATTACAGTAAGCATGCAAATAGAAAAATGCAGTGTGTGTCCCATGTGGTAAATTCATCCCACTGCTTCATCAGAAAATACAATTTTATAGGCAACCCAGTTAAAATTGCCATAACAACACAATAGAATAACTCATGCTATAGTGTCAAATACAATCAATTAGAAACAAATCCTTCAAGTATTTGGAAGTCCTACATGCACTAGGTTTGACATATTTTCCCTCCAAGTGCAGCTAAAAAATCCTCAGTAATCTGCCTGTTAGATTCAGTAAGGATATTTCTTCTTAAAGAAAGGCAATGCAATTTCTAATCCAGAAAAAAAAAGCCAGAACTTGTTTCATCCTTAGTATGTTCTTCAATATTATCCTGAAATAAACAACTGACTCATACTCTGCAGGAAAAAACTACCTCATATAAATTGCTACTCATCCCTGGAAGCATACAAAATCCTTCTTGTTTTAGAAAGGCTGAGAAGCAGTAATGGTTAATTGAAGAGAAATGCATCCAAATCCAGTGGCAGTGCCAAGAACACAATAACCTCTTAGTCCAGACAAAGTTTGTAAAGCTGCCTTTTCTTAAACCAACCATTTAGAATATTGGAACATCTCTGATAGCCTAGGTATGTGAGCTTGCTGGATATAATACATCTAAGTTCTCTCTTAAACCCCCACATCCATATATCCATTGTATGGGAAGGGCAGAATGCAGCTGGAGTTTGGGTATCTCATTACCTTACTGCATACAAGGAAACACAGCCTTGGCTTCCTTGAGATCACTGTGCAAAACAAAGCCACATGTTGTTATACTTCTGCCCTTAGTCCAGCTCATGTCTCTCTTGTAAACAGTTATCAACGAGTAGCACCTGTTCCAGGAGCCTTCAGCACCTCACCAAGAGTGTGTTGGCTTTCACCTCATTCAGACATTCAAAGAGATTTTCCTTCATCTTGAAGACAGCAGACACAACACTCAGTGCCTCACCTGGTCCAGGCCTCTTTGTCTTGCTAGACGGCAGGAACCCTAGCGGAAAGCTTTCAGTGTCTGCATACTGTTGGCAGATGTGCACCTCACTAATCTAGGGGTAAGGGACTCAGGCAAGTCCCTCTGATATGTGCCTGAGGGCTTGAGGTGCACAGCAGCCTCTGTGCATAATCTACCTGTGCTTGAGTGGCGACAGATGTTTTTACTGGTTTCTTTATCAGGATCCCTTCAGCCTTATATAAAGCACAATCCCCTTACTTGGCTTTTTCATTACATAAACCTGGTACAAACAGCACTAAAGACCACAGCAGCAATGATCTCATAGAGGATGGTTGGGGCAGTGGTCAGGGAGGAAAAGGAAAAGGATCTTACGACAAAATAGTCAATAACATCCCTAAATGACCAAACTTTTGCACTCATCTGGAGACTCAGCTTAGAAAAATCCCTCAGGTATCTTTTTAAGAACAGTATTTACACAGATGTAACCTCTTTTGAATTCTTTTTCTTATTTATTTCAGTGCTTACAGACATTTTTCTTGATCATAAAATGATTACTGAATTAATAAAGTCTTTCAAGAAAACAAGCTCTTACAAGTAATAATAGAATTCAGTATTTATGAAGAGCTGGTCTTCTGAAAGTAAAGAAATATGATAATCAGTAAAACCATCTGATTCATCATTTAACATCACTCAACCATGGATGATTTATGAATTTTTTTAGGAACAAGAATATTCATTGAAATTGAGACATCTAGCCATTATACTTTTGAGGAATTTGCCTTTTCTCTCTCTTATTACTAAAAACTCCAAAAGCTCCATAGAATCAGTGTGCAAATAGTTTTGGTGGTGGTGGGTTTTTTTGTGACTATACACAAAAACAAATTAAACTGAAATATAATGAGAAGGTCTTACTGTTTAATTCTGGATGACAGAAAAATACCTCAGTGGCAAATCTGCAGTCAAAGAATGTTCCTCACCTAAAGGCATGTTTCTGGGCAAAAGACTGCCGGATAACTTTTATTGATGAGAGCTTTGTTCTTTAGGAAAAGAACCCTATCTATGGTAATCTGATTATTCTTGAAAAACCTACAATATTTAAACGTGAAAATAAGAAAACCTAACAAAATGACTAAGAAACTAATTTGCAGTCATGATTTCTGCAGCTTCCAAAAGCATCATTGTACCATGATTGAAGGATCATTGTCATACTCTACTATTTATGTATGATTTATACATTTTTTTATTAGACAGACACCTAGTAGAAATTTTCCATTTTTTTTTCCAAACTTCTGTTCTCTCAGGTCACGTCGCAGGCACTGAAGAATTTTACTGGCTATTTTTGAAGAAAGAAAATCTTCAGAAATCTAAAATTACAGACTCAAATACCATCCCAGATCAGTTGAGCTGAACTTTTTGCAGTAGTAATGAGGGAATTGCCTGTTAGCAATTCAGGTGGGGGCCATTCTGTCATAGCACTATGTGTCAGAGCTTCACTGCATTTGGTTCCATGAAAAAAGTTTTCTCAGGCAGACACTTAATATGATCCTCCTACTTTAAGAGTTTGCAAGAAACAGGTTTAGCCTCCTGAGGTCCCTGGCTCAGAACAGCCTGAGACGACATCCTGCCCTTTGGGGCAGCATATTGGGTCTGGCTGAGCCCCACAGCAGCCCTCATAGTGCCATGCTTGTATTGGTAGCTAGAAATGTGGAGATAACACACCAGTGTTTGACTACTGCTGAGCAGTGCTCACACAGCTCATCAAGGCTGTGTGAGCACATCAAGGCTGCCCCTCCAATCTTCCCCTCCACCCACCACCAGGAGGCTGGGGGTGGGCAAGATCTTGGGAGGGGACACAGCCAGGACAGCTGACCCAAAATGACCAAAGGGATATTCCATACCATATGATGACTGCTCATATATAAAAATTAAGAGGAGGGTGGGTGGGGGTGGGCATTTGTTATTTACGACATTTGTCTTCTAGAGCAACCACTACATGTACTGAAGCCCTGCTTCCTGAGAAGTGGCTGAACATCACCTGCTGATGGGAACTAGAGAATAACATCTTTTGTTTTCCTTCCCTTCCATGTGTGCAACTTTTGCTATTGCTTCATTAAACTGCCTTTATCTTCTCCCACAAGTTTGGTTTTTTTCACATCTTATTTTCTCCCCACCCTGTTCTGGTGAGGAGGGGAGGAATAAAGCAGTTTTGCGAGCCCGTGGCATCCAGCCAAGGTCAACCCATCACAGGCAGAGAGAGCAAGGGCTGGAAGTTGTCTTTCCTGCAATACAGGGCTCTAGCTGCAAGGAAGTACGTGGTGTGCACTTTGCCAAAAGTACATGTTTTGATCTGAAGAGAGACATTTCAACAGTTTGCTTTTGAGAATACATGGCAAAGCGCTTTGTTTCATTCCAGTGCAAAATGATAAAAGACTTCACACATTGAACAGTGTCAGGAAATGAGCTTCTTAACCTCTAGTCAAGCTTCTCTCATCCCACTTTGGACTGCTCCATTCAGATTAAACTATTTTGAACATATACTTCCAGGAGAGCAGAAAAATATACAATTACTTCACAATACATGATCTCTTGTTCAGCATCATTATGGTGTACTGATTCCTGTTTTCACTGTTAATGTTATGTGGTATATTTCTTTGCGTTATGACTTAAATTAAATTAAAATACAATATTAGATTTAAAACCACATTATGTCCAGTGACAGCATCTAAGTCAGGGGTCCTCAAACTTTTTAAACAGGGGGCTGGTGCGCAGATGAAGTGGCAGGAGGTCATCTGCGGCTGCTTGGTTTCCCCCCCAGCCCCCGGTGGGGGGTGGGATGAGGGGCTTCTGCAAATACCGGGGGCTGTATCTGGCCCACAGGCCATAGTTTGAGGACCCCTGAACTAAGTTTTCCTTATAATTTTACTCCTTCTCTGATCTACCCAAATATTTTCTCAAAGCATTGAAAAGGGTCCTTTCTCAGTCACTCACAATGTCCCTGAAGAAAGAATGCTAACGCTTAACATCTGCATATGCCAATAGGTGTTCTTTTCATCACAAAACAGCTTTAAACACATTTATTTTGTTTTACCATCCTTGTTATTGAATTCTAAGTGAAGACACTTGTTTATATTTTCAAAGGGATTTTTATCTTTACAGGAACTCATTTCATTCAGGAAAGTGTTCCTGTCTACTTTAAAAGTGACATTTGGGTGACATTTAAAGTTGCTGAACCAATAGAACAGATTAATTTTTTTCTCAGGATGGAATTTTGTAAAACACTTATCTGAAAAAAAAATTAAAAAAAAGGAAGAAAAATAAGAATAGACTTGTCCAATTAATTTGCAAAAATCCTGCTATTTCTGTTATCAGAAACTTTAAGTTTGTTCCTTTTTCATAACAACTTTAGATGTTAAGACTTAGGTCTAAATTCAACCCTGACATAAGAGGGTATTATTGTCACTCTAACAGCAACAAATTTGAACAACAACCTTCAAAGCACTTTTAATTTGATGTGCACGGGTTGCCTGACATAATATCTAACCTATTTTTTAATGAGGCTGAGATACAAAATGCTTGCTAACTAGTAGGAAGGAGGCAACTGGCACAAAACCTCCACAGAGACTACCCTAAGAGGTCAGGGTTTAGCATTTATGACTGTCTGTGAAATTAAATCACAGCCAGTCACCTTCTGGGTGCTCAAGCCCGTACTTCTAAAAAGCTCCATCCTTCTGCTTAACATTGGAAGCACTTAAGTCTTCCGCCATTAAGTTATTTGAATTTCTAAGCTCAGCTTTTTGCACGCTCTCAAGGCACCGACGGTGAGCAGCAGGCAGGCCCCTCTTAGTAGGGAAGAGCCGCCCATTGCCCTCCATCTACCGTGCTGGGCCTCTCACAGCACACCTGACCAACTGAAGCCTCATGGGTCAGGGCTGTCCTTCCTGCCCTGCTCTCTGTTGGACCTGTGACACTGGAGGTCTACCTCATCCCATCTTCCGGGCAAGACCGAAAGCCATAGGTCCTGCTTCCTCAGGAGTGTTATAACCACAGGGTGTCCTGGGGCATGGGATTGTCCTGCAACTTTTCTTTTAGCTGAATTTCTTTAAACAGTTCATAAAGTACAAATCTTCAGCCCACTGGTCACTGCATTCTCTGGAGGAGAGAGGACACTTCAGGACTTGCTCCAGTTAAAAAGCTCAGGAAATATAACAGCAGGAACAGAGCTGCCTTAGTCTTCTTCAATCAGAAAGAACAAAAGAAAAATGTACAGAACATTAAATTAGGATGTCATTACAAACAAAATGAAAATCGTGCCAGTGTCACCTGGAATGTCAGTCTCTGAAACGACTTGTTAACAAACTCTATTTCTAACCACAAACTTCAAATCCAACTACAGCTTCTTCCCCCGCCCCACACTCCCCGAGCCCCCCTCTGCTTAAGTTGTATTAGGCTGAAATGCCAGTATTTTCTAGACTGTTCCTCTTACGACATTGTGGAAGAAATGTTCTCTCTTCTTTTCTGCTATCTAGTTGCTGCTAAAAATACAAGTCTGCTGAAGAAACACCATTGTAATTCAGAAGCATGAGGGCCTGCATGCTTTCTTTCCTTTTCCACTTCTACTAAATGCCAGGGAACATGAAGCAGTGGGTAAGAAAGAATGTTACCTATTACACAGCTTGGTTTTCTTGCATTTACCTGGATGCTGCTTTTGATGTGTCTTCACATGTTACTTTCAGTTATTTCCGATTTTCATGGATATTTAAATTTAGATATTTATAAAGTTTAGTACCTTGGTAAATGATTCTTTGTATCTACAGGTAGGTTGTCAAGCAAGCACTGTCTGTACATCAACTCAAAACAAGACTTTAATTTGGCAAGAAATTACCTGCACCCATTCTATCATCTATATACATACACACACACATTTCACATATACATATTTCTCTAGAGTAAGACACTGAGGTTTATTTAAACAGAAAAGAAACTGGGAAGTCCACTGGTGAACAAGATTATTAAGTATCTTTTTTTTTTTTTTTTGCTTTGAAACACTTTATTTCAGTTTTGTAGAATTTTACATTTGTAAAAGGCAGATAAGTCAAAAAACCACAAATCTACTTACAATACCTGTATAATTTCAAGCTGCAAACTAGGGACAAAAAGCAGTAGACCATGGGCAAGAGTGAATGATTTATTCATTTACAGGCAATGTACTTGTTCAGAGGCAATTCAAGAAAACAAAAATATCTTCACAAGCTGTGATGTCCTCCTTTCTTTTTTCTTCCCCCAGAGGTGGATGAAAATGAGTACAGAGAATAGGAAGAAGGTGGCAGGCCTGGACAGGTTGACAGTGCAGCTGAAGTCTTTGTCAGATTGTGGCCAAAGTGAGAAAGATAAGAACAAGATGAGAAACAAACCTGATTCCAACTCCAAATACAAAGCAGGAGCCTTGTTGGATAATAAATCTTTCAAATCTTATCAAAACAATGATATATTTTGCCACCAAGGGTCATCATTGGTAGAAGAAAATGCCAGATTGTATACTAAACAAAAAAAGTTTTCAATGCCATTACTATTCCATAAATAATGGGCAATGGAAATTTAGGAATTATTTGGGATTTAAGAACAGTTACAGCTTTCACCAGATGTAACCTCATAGGTATGTCTAAACCCATAGTAGAGCTAACATCTTTCCATATAACTGATTTCTGAAAAACAAAAAGCCTCTGTAGAGAAGATCAAGCTATGATCCAAATTAAATGAATCTTTATTTTGCCTGAGGTTTCCATAAAGAAGCTGCAATAGAAAAAAGAAGACTGGCTTGTAGGGTTGAGTAATGAGAAAGCAGTGTGCTTCTGAGTGAGATACAAGCAGAACAGAGCTCTAGAAATTAAGTGAACTAAATAACCTCTACCTCAAAGTATTAGTCAACATTTTTTAATAGTGTCTGTCCAAGAGGGCATGGGGCTATGTGACCATAATTAGCCTAATGTGACCTGAAAATATTGCTTATAGTTAGCGATTTAGAAAGACTTTTAATCTCAAATGTAAACCACTTCCTTCTGCAAAGCCTGTAATCTACAGTCCTCCTGCCCACTGTTATACATAAATAGCTGCCCTCTGTTTCCCTATAACAAACTTTGGGATGTTAGAAAAATATTATGATCCCTTTCCTGGACTAACCATGTCTTTTGAGTTTTCTTCATAGGTCACATTTTAAAACGTATATATTTGACTTTATCTACAAATATCTCCTCTAGGCAGATTATGGTATTTACCATCACAATGTCCAGCGGGCAATCAGTGACAATGAGAAATATGGAAGTTCTGAGGAACAGGGAAGCTCTAAGCCCAGAAAAGGATAATTAAAAGGCTGAGAGAAAGCCCCTGGACCTTGTTCCAGATGCAAAAAGTTGTCTTTAAACCTGTCAACAAAATCACAGGCAGGTCACTTAACTCTGGAGCATCTTGATAAATGACAGCAAAAGCGACTAGACTGAGGCTACTACCTATAGGTAGTCTATAGTCTAGAAAAGGGAATGAGGCATAATCAACACACTGGACCGCAATCTGATATTAGAAAAGCTAGTTGACTTTGGCAGCTAGAGGAAAAAAATGATAAAAAATGTAACAGTACAAAGTCATGGCTATAAGGACTAATAACGTAAGCTATGGTCTTGCTTGCTGGAATTAGAGGAGGAGAAAGATCTGGATGACTTGAACAGCCACGAAGATGAAAGGTGGTCCTGGCATATCTCACTGAAATACGTTTGGGAGCAATGGGAAACATTAATGTGATTGTGCAAAGACATCATAATTCTGCATCTGCCTGGGTTTACATTACACACCAGCACAGTCCCTGTGGGCAGTCAGTTGCCTCACATGTATCAATCAAGTACTGACCACACCATTCTCGCATCAATATGGTTTAGTTCCCCCATGTGTCTTAGGCACTAATGTTAAGCAGTTTTCTTACTTCCTTAGCACTTTCCCCTTTTTAAATCCTGTTTTTTCACTCTTCAGAATTCCAGGCAGATATTTTAATTCATTTCTCCAGCTGCCAGAAAGACTCTCCTCCCCAACAACAAGGGACCAAACAGGGACAAACAGCTATATATGTCTGTTGGGAATACCATCTTCAGTCGAGATTCAGTATATATGAGAATATCCTGTGACTGAAGGTGTTGGGAAGGTGTGCTTAGGTCTAGGATTGTCTCCTTGTCCTGTTTCTACAGAACAAGTGAATTGTAGCCTGACTTTATTTCTCAGGAGGTCTACAGGAGTTAATTGGGAAGTAGATTCTAATAAATCCATTAACCTTCTGATTATAAAGGTAAATAGCATCCTTTGTTTCCTTGGTTACTTGATTTGAAATCATAAAAAATGTATTGGATGTCTGAGCTGCAAATTTAGTTTTTTATATAAAAGGTAGAGTGGGTTTATGCAGTAATAAGGTAATTAAAAAATATGGAAATATCTTTATTACAAACTCAGTTTCTCTGAGTCAGATGAAGGAAAAAAAAGAAAAAAAAAAAAAAAAAAGAAACAACTAGATGTATTTGGGCCCTCCAGGATAAACATTCTGCAAAAATAATTGCTCTTTTTCATCTGCAGCTAAAACTGAGACAAACAGTAATGTCCACAGTAATTATCAGTGGATTAGTCATCCACAAACACCTCTGGCAATCAAAGCTGAAGTTCCTAAGGAACAGTTTGAGTCTCCCTTGGCTCCCTCCTTCTAGCTGGGGAAGCAGCTGCTCCAATTGCTCAAACATATCTGGAGATCCACTAATAAGTGAACAGGAGCTACTGCACCCTCTAGAAGGAGGGTGGGGACAAACTGATCTTCCCCAAGGACAAACCTGGCAGCTACGTCTATTCACGCCCAGTCACTACTTGGGAGCAACTCAGCGAGGAGTCCCTTCCTGCCTCTATCTGGAAATACAGGGCCCTTCCCAGCGATGCCCCTGCCTGCCTTCCAGAAGACACATGACTTGGCCTTTACTGAGCTTCAGTTGAGTTCGGTGACCCTTTAAAACAAAGTGACCCCTTAACCCAAGTTCATACTCTAGGGTATTGTGTATTCTTGTCTGGAGTTAAAAGCGATTCTTCATGACAGATTAATAAAACATTTATACTACATTGATTACACTCATCTCAGTGCCAAATCTCTACCTCATAAAGCAGCCAAGATTTTTCATATATAAAGTGCATTCCAGCTTCAGCTGCAGAACACCAGAAGGCTTGGTATGCAAAACAAAGGATGAGAAGACTCATAAATCGCAGGAAAAGAAACCTTTGGGAAATCATTACTATTTAAACTATATGTCTTTTTTTTTTTTCTTGTAGTGATGATAAACCCTATATACAAAAAAGAACTATTTAAATATTCAAACTGATGTGGATTCTCAATTTATTACCATGACAATGATGAAAGTTTAAGCAGCTGATAGAACTGACTAAATCTTTACTGACAGCTTTTATGGTAGAATCAAAACTTTAAACAGGGACTGACTGTTTCAAAACACTTAATAGAAACAAGTAAAAACTTTTACTTTTTAATTTTCTTGATTCACGTGCTCACATAAATATTTCACATTTACATATGAAGTGTTACTTTCTGAAAGATTGATACAAAGAATTTTCAGAAAAGCTGTTCCACAGGAGATGGCTCCTCACTCCGTTTTGGAATGCCTCAGAATAAAACTTTCACAAGCCCTTCTAGCTGCAAGGAACAACAATCACAGTACTTTTTAAACTACTGGTTAACCATTTATGGAAATGATCTTTTGAAATAGTCAATAAATGATTTTTACATAGATTACATTTATGTAGACCTGTATATCTGTATGAAAGATCTTCTTTCAACTAAAGCATGTTGTTGAAGACAGCAGCACTGCTCACTTGGGACAGGTCTATCTTCAGGAAAATTATTTATACTGGCTGAAAACCTTGACACTGACAGATCCTAAGACTGCTTCAGAGCCCACTTGAGTAATTAACTCCTCCATTAGACTTGAACACCTGTGTCCTCCTTTGCAAGGGTGATGTTTATAAATCCTTGTCATGTAACTGAACTTTTGGTTCCTGAATGCAAAATTATAGATTTCCAATACCTACTTGTCCTATATCTAGCACTAGAGGTTATTAAGTTCATCCTAAGTCCCTGGATCTGGCTGCAAGCATCCACATTTTACAGGGAAAGACTGGAATGCCAAGAGCAACTAACAAAACTTCCCTGGAGACCTACATCTCCACTGTTCCTGGAGAGTCTTCCCGCTCACATCCTAAATTTCCCACAGTGCTCCTAGCCTAATTGCAATTTGCTGTGAGACTGAAAAGAACATATTTCTGAAATTGGAATAATCAGTGTTCTTTTGAAGATATCAGATGATTTTACCAAAAAAAATTGCCAACTTGCTTAACTTCATTGAGATACAGCTTTGAAACAATATTTCCTTGTCTAGGGGCAGAGGAGGAAGCTTTCACTTTATACAGTAAATTAAAGGAATTTTTTATTTGGTGTTCAAGACAAGATATGTGGTCTGAGTCTCATGATAAAGCACAGCTTAAAAAAAACCACTTTAAATAAAAGTTTTAAAATTCCCAATGTGGAAAACCAAAACAAAATTTAAAAAAAACCACAACTGTTTTCCTCGTGACAGGAACAGTCAAAAGAAAGCTTAGCTTTGTACTCTTCTGCAAGGTACAAAAGTCACATCTCTGTCAGTACTGTGCTCGGGAATGCCGTCAGTATGGTTAGAGGAGGCTGACTCCTGATGTCCCCTGAGCAGATGTGGCCCCAGCAGGTGCTAGCTGCAGGCGTCCTTAGACCTCCTGGGCCTTTGTAGGTGCTGAGCTGCCCTTGGCTGCCCCGACAAGGCACAAACACCTCTGTGCTTCCACTCTTCTCCTCCCTGTGTAAAAATCTCACACGACAGCAGAAGTGTGCCTCCAGCAAGCAATATGGCTGGTCTTTTCTGATTTTGGATCTTGCCTAAAATAACCCTTTTTTTTTCCTGTCACAACAATTCTCTAAGCCTTCTCATTTCTCTTCCCTTCGGGTAGCTCAGAGGAGGTATGGAAAGGCACTTTTTCTTTTGGAAAACTAATTTTTGGCTGCTCATGAAAAAAACTGCATGCTAAAGCTGAGTCTTGAGTAAACTAGGGCAGTCAGTTTGTTCCTTGGATTTAAGGGTGTTTATTCTCCAAGCAGAGAAGGAAAATGAAAGTTACAGCACTACCCTAGTGGCAGAGGCAGACTGCAATACAGGGTATCTGCATTTAATTCTGGGTGGTACTACCAACCTCCTCTGTGAGCCTGGACAAATAATTTCTGCTTTCTGCCCTTTTTCCTTAATTATAATACCAAGTTACTCCCAGTTAATTATACTGCCACATTACTCCAGGTCATTATTGATGTTACCTAGTCAGCCTGTCATGAATTAGAGGTGTACTTTATTCCTTACTATGTACCTGCTTTGCCCCTTCTCTGCACTGGGACCCAACAATAATGATTATTTCTTAGTTTCTTGAGATATTAATTTAGAGTCCATTTCTGGAAAAGGTTTCAAAAGGCATCCCTGATGACCACAGAAACAGTTTCTGAGAATACAAAGACCTCCATCAGATATAATAAACCTGGATCTTAATCTAAGTTTAATTACATTAGATATCAAAACATCATCCAGTTTGTTTTCTTTTTTTTTTTTCCCACTGCATACAGAGAGCACTAAGGCTGCATCAAACATTCATATGTTTTCCCCTAAGAACTGCATAGACTATTAATGTTTCATTAAACAAGAAAATGTTAAACTCTTCTCTGTCATTCACATGAACACAAATATTCTGTAAAATGTTTCTTAAAGATGAAAAACCAGATGCAGACGATTGAATTATTTTCAGCAGTACTGTCAACTCTCCAGCCTGGCACTAAGCAGCTGTGAATAAATCTTAAAATAATCTCAGGAGGTTTTTTTATATACAAAATGAGTAAACATATGTATTTCACATATACAGGAAAAGTGGGTTGTGTCTCAGTCTTGAGAGAAGAAGCTTAGACATCCTTCTTTTTAAGGAGAATACATATCAAAAAAATGCAACTTTTTTTGTTATTATTTTCACCTATTTTTAATATGGACAGAAAGTCTTGTGCAATTTTAAGTGAATCAATGATGAAACTATCTTACTATCTCAGGTCATGGCATTAGGTGGCAGAGACAAATTTTGAGTAATAACTCCAAAGCCGGTTTTGCCTATTTCTTCTAATTCACCTTTTATGAGTAAAATGCACTTGATTTTATTTCTTCAGGAATGAGATTTAGGTCACAGCAAAATGTTGCACAGCCTTTAGCCCATGCAGCTTACCTATGGTCTATCTCTATAATCATTTTACAGTGAAACACAATATAGCCAATGGATTTTCCATACCTGCTAGCTATGTAAATCAGAATACTGAAATTCTTTCTTTGCCTCTCCTGAAAATCCGCCTGTCTCAGGAAAACAGCACTTTTGCACACCATATAGCTCAATATTTGAGTCTCCCATTAAAATGCCAGTGTTCTTTTTGCAAACAGATATTAAGACAATACAAATATTTTAAAATAACTGTGTGGATTCTCAAAGTTTCCTCCTGTCTTCTACAGTCAAAAGATGCTGTCAAGAAATAGCATGGGCTTAGTAATATATTTTCTGTGCTCAGGACATTTTTCTTAACATTCTGAAATTAATATCACTAGTAACTATTTTTTATTAACATTAGAGCACTCACCACACCCTATTGTGTAAGAATAATTTGAATGCTCTATGATTTTGCTTGGCTTAGGACATGTGCATCTCTCACATACCTATAGAATGTTGTCATACACACTGTGATATATTAAATAAACTGCAATCAGATCCCAGAGTCCTTGTTGGTTCAGATTCTACATTAACTTTTTGCAATACATGCAAGTGTTCATATTTGCACCAGGTCACAAAAAAACCCTGAAATACATCAAGAATTATATAAAGTAAACTCCCATCATCTGCTACTGCTCCAAATGAGAGCACAGTATTATTAAAGTGCCTCTCTTACAGAGTCTCTATATTTTGACTGGTTTTATTAATATTATTCTTGTTTGTAGTACTGATTGCCATAGGAAAAATAATTGTGGATGCAATTTAATATATTTTGAAATGTCAATAATAATAGCCCATTGATTTTCCTTTGGTGCTGGTTGTCAGTGGAGATCCATCTGTTTGTTATTGTATGAGAATACAGCATTTTACTTTCTTCTCTTAGCTGCCAGGGAATGAAGAGCAAAGAAGCTGCTGTAGCATTGTGCGCTGCCTCCCTAGCGCTGTCCTATGAAACCAGCTATTTCAAAAATCAATTGTGAGTCAAGGCTTTTCTGTCTTTTGACATTACTCTGTCCAGCACTATCAAGATGCATTCTGGAAATCCTGAAGGGCTTGGAGCTGCACAATGTAGCAGATTTTTAGCTTCCAAATGCTTCTTTTATGTTCCCACAGTGTTTTTCTTTTATTGCTGTGGAATAGTTACCTCCTCATAATGCAGACACCTCTATAATACTTGAAATCAATACCTCACCATGCTGATGGCAAGAGGGTAATTAGACTTTATTGTGTAATAAGTGAGGTAAGGTTAGCACTTGGGGTATAGTGCACATTATATTTTCTGAGTTAACAGGGCAAGTCAGAAGCAGATAAATACTAATCAAGCATCTGGCCCATAGGCTCTAGAGAAGAGGTAAATACCCATCAGCCTGCCATGACATTGATATTCTAAAGTCTCCCTAACTGTTTTAGTATGATGAGGCTTCCTTTGTCCATGTCAAAGCAACTAACAGAAATCCTGCATAATCATAATACCTGTAGATCCTTCTTTTCATCATGATGTTTTGATGCTAGATTCTTCCCAGAAACAACCCTCCAATAGAAGTAATGCAGGTATTGCCTTACTTGAGATAAAGCTGCATAAGAGTAGCCAACAGCAATTAAAAGAGCAACAACAACAAACCAAAACCCAATCTTTCCCCTCTGGAAAGATTATTAAGCAGGCTATAATCTAAACTGATTTTTTGAACTAGATACAATTTCTTAAAAATCATAGTAAAAGAAATATATTCTTATCCTCCTCTGGTAACATATTTATTCTTCACTGGACTCTGCTCTACAAACAGACACATGCCCACTGGCGGATTTGAGACTCCATCATCACAACCCTGAAACATTGCCCCAAAGATACAGTTCACTCTCAGGTATTAAAACAGCCATGTACTACATTTTACCCTTTTACAAAACTTTGCCACTATCTGCTTTACCAAGAGAGACACTTTTCTATCCCATAATCTCATGACCCTTGTACCAGGAATTTACTATTGATCAGCTTTTGTGCTTGTAAAACATATGAGCTTAATTCTCCTTATTCTTTTCACTAGAAGAAAAATTATCTCACCCTCAGTCAGTCGTACTCTGGGACCTAAATAAACACTTTATTACATTAATCTACAGCATCCCTCTAAGATCTGCTTCAAGGATAGAGGCAAAGAAATTTTTGTAGGTTGGTGATGTTGTTTCAGTTTGCTTACTCTAAAACTCTTAAGTAGAATGAATAAAATTGACTTCGCAATTTTTGCCTTGGAAAATGACAATTAAGTGTTTGGAGTGTTGGTTGAGAAGTGCTACCTTTTTTTCTAGCTAGCTCCAAATGAAGGTAAAGGCTAGCACTGCCTGAATAAACACCCTGTGTAAGTATCATGAAAACAAGAATTTGCTGCTCTGTCAGGGAAAGGGCACTTGATAAGGTAAATATAGTTACAGAGCTACACCATTTTGATGGGGAAAAGCAGACAGAAATGAGCTTTTAGTGAACAAAAGTGATTAAAACTACGTGAAAGTTTAAAAAGGAGTTAAGGAAGCTGCTGACTTGCCTCAACTGGTCAAGCACTATGCTCTGTGAAAACTCAAGTAGCGCAAATAACCGTATTTGTACTATTAAATGTGTATCACGTGCTTGAGAAACTAAGGAGTTGTGCAACATCCCAATTCTGTTTGACATTCATTGTGCTAAGCTTTGTGCCTATCAGACACATAAGCATAGATAGTGTAAACTGAAATATTTTATGGAGGACTTTATTAAAAAAAACAAGACAGACAAAGGAACCCACAAGGCATTAACGAACTCTCACTTTTCCCTAGCATCAGTGTGAATGTTTGCTTACCAAACTCTATTATTTATCTTACCTAGGCAGGTAATCCAAAGTTTATAATAATTTTAGTTTTTATAATCAGAGCATGTCTCTGCATATAGACATATATATAATCTGCATATAGATTTATATATAATCTGCATGTAAGAGTTCTTAGATTAAACCTGTTAAAATGTAATAAATGGCATGTCACTGCATATGGCAGGATTATCTATGCTTGTAGTCATAGTGGAAAAACTACTGCTATTTGTTTTGCAACACACTACCATAAAACCCAAGGAGGAGGCTAGGGAAGACAGCAGTCTACTCATCTACATTGCAAGTCTCCCAGGTCCATGCAGAAGTAAATGAAAGAGGAACTGGTGCTTGGTGCCCTGGGCTCAAGAGGTAGGATTTAGAAAAATGCCATGTGCTAAGTGCAATTACATAAAGGTACTCATTCCTATCTATACATCTGGTAATTTGAGCAGCTGTTCAAGAAACTAGAAAAGCCTTGACTAGTGCACTTTATAGACAGGCATCTTTCACCCAGCTGTTACAGCTGCCTGTCTGATGAAAGGTACACTTGGAGCTCTCTTGCATTTTTTGCTCATATTTCTAAAGCTAAAATTCTACACTAAATGGACTATTTCTTTTTAGCAGAGTCCAAATCACTGTTCCAGTCAGTCATCAAAGATGTGCCTTCCACATCTTCTCTATTCAGTGCTTGCAGCACTTTTATGTAACTTGCTGTCATAAAGAAAAAGTACCCTTTTCTTTATATAAGCCATCTTCAGGTACTTTAGCTAAATTCAAGTGTACTGGCTAAATTATTGCTCATTAACTTCCTGTGTATTAATTTAGCATCATCAAGCTTAAAATCTCTGAGTATTACCATAACTACCACTGAAATGGAGAACGGCAAGAAATAGTGATTCTGCAACAAAGAACTCTGACAGCTTGATGATCAGAGTGAGTGACTAGGGAACACCTCTCCCTGTTCCCCTGGTCTCAGTCAGTTCCAAAAACCATAACACATTTCAGGCACAGATTTGTTTGCTAATTATTTTATCATTTCTGAACCACAGTTTTCAACAAAGTGTGAGGTTAAAAGATTCTAAAGGGACTTCCAATTACCAGGCTGAAACCCAATGCTTTTGTAGTTCTTGTGTGAAAGATACGAGTCCATTACTGAAGGACTTCTCCCTTTTTGCGTGTCTATGTGCGTGTGTCCACGTGTGCTCCTCACTTTGGGCCTCGAAAGACTTTGCCATTGTTTTGAAGTAGTTTTGCTGTTCTTCCAAAACTTGGTTAGTAAACTCTTCTATGACTTTATCACAGTGTATAGTTCTTATTTAATTGCTTATAAGATGTCTGTTTCTCACAACTGGTCCTTCCCAACAAGTAGAATAAACTTTCTATTACTCAAGCAATTAACCAGACTATAATTATCTCATCTATTTCTTCACCTGCTCTCTGAAATTCTGAAATTATTTTTAGCCAGCAATTCCTGCTTCATTAACTAAAACCATTAAGTATGGCTTACTGTGTTACATATTTTTCAACAAAAGCATTATATTTTATTTACAATCTTTAAGGATATCATCTTAACTAAATGAATCAATGAAATTGTCAGTTAAAATACTAGAATCTAAATGTTATGAATATACACATACACTTCAAAATGAGAGAACAGTGTACTGTCAAAATGACCCATACCAGTGTCCAGTATTGATAACTTATATTTAAACTCAAGCACAGTAAAGCACTCTTGTTAAAAGTTTACGTTATTCTGCTGCTTTTTAAAAAGTGATTTTGTGAGAAACAAACGGCACAACACTATAGCTTCAGCTCTACTACCTTAAATTATTCTAGTGTTACCAATGCCCACATTTTAAAAGTTTAGTTAAATACCTGTCAGGTATTTCCATTTCTTTTTCTATAAAATTACTTTTTAGCTAGCTCTTTTAGTACCTCAGTTGTTTGCTGAAATAGACAAATGTCCTTTTTTTCTACTGCTGGGACAGATGTAATTCAGCATGCTCAGTGCTTTGTCTTGAATTTAGTATTTTGCAGCGAAGAGCTGTCCTTACTTGGCAGAGTTTAACTGTGGATATCATAAAATAGAAAACTTTGTCACATTATGATGATTGTTCTCAGGGTTTTGTTTCACCATTATTAATTTCATATGAACTGATTTTTGCAAAGAAGTGAAATTTCACAGCATTATTTGACAAATCTTAATTAAATAAATTACATTACTTGGTCTATGCACTCTCCCGAATGAAGGACTTTTACAAAAGCTAAAACATCGCCATTTTGCTTGAAACCACAACTCTAGTTTTTAGTGAAGATGGATGGATGTACGTACCTTACCAGACATCAGTTTGTAAGATGCAGAAATACAGTATAATTAAAATTCTTGTTCAGGTGAAGCGACTAGAAGTAACTTGTGGCAATAAGATTCCCAATATGAAATTGAGCACTTCAGAATAACAGCATCAGCCAGGAGAGAAATGGGAAAATTGGGTATTTACTTTGCAGTGTCTCTTTCCTCTGAGAAAATCACAGCCTATATACAGAGATAGATGTTGAGAAAAATGATTTGTTGTCACCCCCACTTAACTCTAAGACAGAGTAAATAGTCATATCGCACCTTACATACCTGCTGAAAACCTTGAAATATCAAGCAGAGCTCCTGAGCCCTGCTTTGGTTTTCACGGCATTACCAAACAGTGAGAAGCATTTCAGAAGTGCCAAGAGAAAGCCGTGTCTTGGAGCCATTTTGTCCTCAAGAGTATCCCTGAGCATTTTGGATTTGTGTCAGTTGTCGCAGTTTGACTCTTCTTAACATGTTTCATAAAGAACTTACTTCGTATTTCTGAATCACCTGAGCTGGGAGCCTTTTCCTGTAGTATCAAGGAGCATTTATAGCTTCCTTAACAATAGCTTCATTTATCCTTAACTTCTGTTTTCCCCAGACATTCCCTTGGTAATGGTTTTGTGGTGCTTTAGTACCTTATAATTGTTCTCTTTGTAAATCAATCAGCTGGTTGTTCTGTGTTCTTGAATTCCTTTCCAAGTACATTTTTGGCAGCCAACTACACTCACAGTTTCAGACAGACAGTCTCAGTTCCCTTTTGTCAAGTCTGCCCAGTCCACTTTGTTTATTTACTTGGCATTACCATTGCTTTTCCTCAGATATCCATTAGGGTCATGCTCCACTCTTTTATAAACTAAATTTCTTCACAAACCTGGCAGACCATCAAATGTCTTCCTGTTTGGCTGGAGTGTAAAATCCACTTTCCTCTTTTCTCAACTGTCCTTCAGTTTTGGTCCTCCTGTTACAGCTGTGCATCTCTTTTCCACAGTAGTTGTTTGATCTCCATTTGAATGGTGTCATCTGGAATAGAAATTGTACTGAATAGAATGTTTTTCAGTTCATCACTGAGCTTTCTTCAAATGTTAAAACAGATTTAACTCCTGGGCTTTCACCAGTTTTTTGGAAACCAGATCCTTGCTGTCCAAGAAGCAGCTCGCACTGCTGCTCTAGGTGCCTCCAGATTACACATGAAGGGAATGTTCTGTACTTGCTCTTACTTGAGATTACTCAGAAGAAAAAAACCAAACAAACCAGTTAAGAGCTTTATTTGGTTAAGAGTTTAAACATCACTGAAATATAGGCAGGAGTCTGATGGAAACATCTGTTTTCCTTGTTAAATGCTGGACATCCTGGGTCTTTTATGACTATAGTTTTCGTGCATTTCTCGCCCATTCAAGGTTTACGATGGCTTTGAGGCATGAAAACTGGCTGGGTCTCCACATTGATACTTCCCTTTTTTATGACTTCACATAAAATGTGTTTGATGGAGTAGTTTAAACTTAATACACAAGTACATTGTGAAATACTAATATTTTATGCTAATAAGAAAATCCAGGTTATAGAAAGCTCTAGTTCAGGTCTTCTATAACCGATACACACGTGGCTTATGTAGTGAAAAAGTGACTGTGTTTTGATGATGAAAGCTTCTCCAAATGATAATCAGTGTAGAAAAATTTGCCTTCTGATTTCCTCACCAGATCAGCAAATCCAATTGTGGAGGAAAACTGGAGTAACCTGGCAGAAAAATAGGAGACTGAGCCCTGCCTCAGGTCAGCTTGCTGAACAGGGCAATCTTTGGGCAGGACTGTATAGGTGAAAAGTGAAGGCAAAATGCTACTTTTTTTTTTGTTTAACCTCGCTGTGTCACTGAATATTGAACCATAGATTTTGTATGGTCCACCATGTATTGGTTTATCATGGATTTATCTACAACCTCAGATGCAGATGACATGTTTCTAATTCTTGCCCACCGCTGCAATGGCTGAACATCATCCTTGGCCTCCTCAGCAGAGCTGCCTAGAGCTCCATCCTGACCAAAGCCTTAGCCCCAGCACCACCACCTTTTTAATCTGCTTTCAACTAAAAACACCCTTTGCAAAATAACCCATCCACTCCTTACTCAGCATACTGATAAGGAAATGGGGGTTACCTTTAACATGTCTCCAGCAGACTAGCCGTGCAGATGCAGTGGTTTTTACAGCATAATTTAGGCAACTGTATGGCTGTATCTGGAAGATGTGAGAACTAGCACAGATGAGCTGCATCACAGGTTGAGCCTAGTGGCTGTCCTTTAATGCTCTCTCCTGAGTCCATTTACAGCCATGTTGAACATACAGGCGTACACTCCCCAGGATCTCTGTACCGCTGAGCCAGAGGATCAGAGCTCCCCCAAGGCTGAGTCTCATCTCCATTTTCCCAATGGGCTGAGCTGGGGCTCAGCCTGTACCACCTGATGTGTACACAGAGCAAGCTCTGGGAGAGGGCCTGGCTCAGCTGTTAGAAGGCCAGTGAAAATATCCCTGCCATGGGGATGCTTTCATGTAATTCTCTCTTCCAGGACTTGCAACTTCCAATACATCTGTTACTGGGTATGGCTGACAGTGAGAAGCTATATTAGAGGAGCAGTTACCCTGATCCAATGTGCAAGGTTTATTGTTTGTGCTACTATTAAGCTTGTCACACTCCAGCAAATGAGTGGACATGTGCAGCATGGTACATGAATATTGTGCAAGAATTTTACAGTGCAGAGCTGCTGCAGAGCTGACTAGATTTTCATGAAATGAAGGACAAAATGCAAATCCGTCCCAACAATCTGGCAAAACTGTTTTTACACAGAGAGAGCTGAAATTACCATTAATTCCCAAGTTCAATTCCAAAAAATGACACTGCATTGAGGCACTCTACAGTAATAAGACAGAGATTACCTTCAAGATTGCTTCCTAAATCCTTGCTGAATGCTTCTGGCTTAATTCTGATCTGCAGTACAATGTCTTAAAAAATACAGATTCAAGGAAGTTATTTCTGATTTGTGTTGTGATAAAGGAATTTTGACACATAGTTCAGGAAAATTACCATTTTGCAAATGCATGTTTTCCCATTGCAGGCCACCTGTGTGGTGTTAAACTGAATAGCAATAATTTCTCATTATAAATTGCTTGCATGTCTAACTCTTCACTTGATGTATCTTAGGGGGTGTTTCCCTTGAGTAGACATAGTAGTGGGTCTGAAAGGAGAGGACCCACCAGTCAAGGAGGGGAGGGTAACTTCTTTAGCAAGCACAGCTATTACCAAGCTAGGGCACAGAGCTATAATTTTAGCATAGTTGTTTCTTCAAATGTTTATGTTAATGATATTTTGTCTATGACAGTCTCAAAGCATTTATCCTGTTCACTCAACCTATTTCACTGTCTAAAAATTAATCTGTTTGCTAGCTGCTGAACTGTAGCCGTGCACCTGCTGGGATAGTGTGGCCCCTTTCTAACCACACACCACAGAGCCGTGCAAGAGTTATGAAACAATATTAGTAGTGCCTCATTTCTTCAAGCTGCACTGGAAATGTAATTACTCAGATAAAATTAACCCTGCCTCAGATAATCAATACATTGCAAAAAAACTGAACTTAAAATCTATATGTTAGAGTTATATATAAAATGAAGAGTAGATCAGAAATTCTGAGCGAGTTTTACACAAACCAGCGTCATATAGGGAGGCTGATTAAAAGGAGCAAAGCTTTGAGAGACAATCAGTACTAATATCTACTCCAAGAAAACATTTTTGTTTTTAACCTTGCTGTGAAACTTTTCAAAGGGTGTGTTTGCTGCCTCAGGTCACAGAGACAGAACATTTGGTGGTGAAAAGCAGCACCTGTGCTAGTTTTTTACTATGGAGGGTTTGCGCAGCATTTATGTCACACAGCATATATACGTATATGACAGAGCGATGAGCATAACACTATAAGCTCAAGGTTCCTTTAGAGACAACCATTTTAGTTCCAGGTTCTCACAGTAAGCTCAGAAACAGTAGGTCTTTCATTTCTCCAGCTCTTCTATTACTTTCTTAACTTTACAGCCTGCTGGTAACATTTTCAAAAGCAAGTAATGTCTCTGGATATTGCGTTTGACAGCTGTCTAGAAGAATGACAAAATATCTGCTTCAGGTCTTGCTTACTGTGCAGGCAGTCGCACAGATCTCAGCAAGCAAACAGTGTTGGATGCTGTGCAGCTTCCTGGGGGAGTCCCTCAGCAGCTGATCCATCCTGTGTTGCAGAGGCTCTGTTACTAGTGGTAATGAGCTGGAAAGTTTAAAGCTTGTATATGTCAGAATAAATTGCAGTTATGTGGCTGTTTTGATCTAGACTGGTTGGCAGACTTCAGTTTTGAAGGTTGTGAGCTTGGAGATCCTTTAGAACAAATTTCGGAGTTTGCCATTTCTCTCCTGCATCTCAATAAAACTTGCTTTTCTGCTTAGGGTTCCAGTGCCTGCATTTGTGTAATTTTCTAAAATATATTTGTGTGAAAATCTCACTCTTTGATTATGTATTACTACATGAATCTGAAAAAAAGCTAGAAAATAGGATTCCTAAAAACTTGTATCCTGGAAACTACACATTTTCCCCTACCGCTCGTGACATTACCTGAAGAAACACAGATACATATGTCTCTGGATTCTTCTTCCTACTGCCACTCTCAAGAACTCTTTAGTTTCAATTAGTGAGAGAGATTACGCTTTAAGGATGAAAGGATATCAGACTAGTAACTTGCTAAATCCCATAGTCTGTGGGACACAAATCTGGTAACAAAATAAGAATTTTTAGAGTAGCTATTCTCTTTTTACTACCATTGAACCAGCAAAATGTATGATTTACAGGTGGCACTGCTGTGATCCTGTAGCCAGTGTTCATGTTATGGAACAATTGTGCTCTGTGAGTCCAAGAGCAAGAAGTCACATTTCTGAAGTCTTGGTGCCCACACATAGAGTGACATAAGGATGCATCATATCATGGATATGGATGCATCACATGGATGAAAGGGATAGATTCAATGCTGCTAACAGCACACCTTGTATCTAGACAGTATTCACTGAGAAACATTCAGGCAGCAAAAGGGGGACTAAGAGTCACATAGTGCCAAAAGAGGAAGAGGGATTGGTATTTTGGGGTTTGCTTTTTTGTTTGGTTGCGTTTTAATCCTCTCCCCCTTTGCACCACATTCTTCCAGACACTGTGCACTGGTTATGTTTTTAAGAAGAAGAAAGAAAAAGTGATTTCTTTGTAAAGGAGCAAACAGTGATACTATCGAAGGAGAGAAAACTTATTTACCATAATCATTATCTCTCATCTCTGAGTATTATGATCTGCATTCCTCAGGCAATATGCTTCATTAGATATTTGCAACTCACTCATATACATGTAAATGTAATGTACTTCTCAGGTGCATCATCTACTGCCACAAAACAGCTGTGTGTCAGTCCAATTCCCACTGCAGCGCTGGAAGGCAAAAAAACTAGAGTAAAAACAAAATCATAAATTAGAGCAGGAGAGAATTAGAGAGAGAGAAGGGAAGACATCATTCTCTCCTTAGCTCCTGTGGAGAAAAAAAAATCTCCTCGATCAGAATGTAAACTCTTTGCAGCAGTGCTACACTTGTATATCAGTTGCTGAATATGACCCATTTAACAGACTAATATTAACTTTTAACTCCTTGATATAGCAGTGAAATAATAGTGTCAACAGCACAGAGTTTAGTTTCTGGAGAAAAAGCTTGCTTCATCAGGTCTCTGCATCTCTGAAAGACAATAGTAAACTCTTTACTGATTACAGTTTGAGTCATCTACTAGAGAAAAGTAACAACCAGAAACACCTGGCTTCTCTATCCCTCTAGTAGAGTTCCTTGTCTATATTCTGTTAAAAAGAAAACCCACAAAAAAAACCCCAAAAATAAAAATTTAGAAGTATCTTCCTGAGACAATAAGGCTAAGAATACAGACTAGGTTTTATCAAGCTATCTCAGATATGCAAAAGCTGCCTGGATTCTCTGCCCAGTACAGAAGCTGGTGCTGCCCTGGCAGAGAGGGCTCTCTGGAAAGCTGCTTCTGCTTCTCCCTGCAGCCACATAGCAACCAGATGTGGTCATGGCAGTGGGTGAAAGATCTCACTAGGTGGCTGAGGTGGGAAGACATCTCTGCAGACAACCTAGTCCAGCTCCCCTGCTCAAAGCTGGATCAGCTAATGCAGGGCATTCAGGACCATGTCCAGTCTGGTTTGAAACAACTTCAGTAGCTTGGTACCCCTCTGCTGATAGACATCCCTGATGAAGAAGTTTTCGCTGAGTATACAAACTGAGTAACCCTCTGACAGAAATTCAGATATTCAAAACTCTGGTGTTTTTTTAGTCACCACATGACTGTCAGCTTAAATTTTGCATGAATACCTTTAACTGAAGGCTCAAAACAACTGCCATAAAAGTAATTATAAGAGTGGGATGTAGTTATTTTTTAATGTATCCAAGATTTTTTTCACAATACCAATTCTCAGTCACTTAGATAAAACAACATCCTCTGTAACAAATGGCAGCTAGTGTGAGTCTATAATGAGGAGTCTGACACTGAGCTGGAGTTGTCTATATTTCTTATGTGAGAGAAGTGGGTTTCCATCTCATTAAAACCAATGGGAGTCTTTAGAGAGACATCCAGCAGTGGACTCTGATCAGAGGCTTCAGAATAGTGATGTTTGATTAAGCTAGAAATGACAAGCTATCAAAAATGGAAGAAAGCAGGTTATGAGAGATAGACTACCGCTCCAGTTTCTGCATAGAGGTGGCAATGCAGCTATAAACTCAGGTTAAAACCCATAACTCTAAAACTAATACATACAGAATTAATGGTGGGAAGTGTGGCATAGAGTGGGGCACAGGAACCAGTTAACAGAGACATGACAGAACGAAAAGGTGAGTGTGCTTGGTTTTAAGAAAATGTATGTTTCCGTTTTGATTTTGTTAGGCTGACATTATGGCACTCTGAAACAAACTTTGATATGTGTAAGAGGTAACATGTTGGAAATAGCTCTAATGAGCAGAGTGATGCAATGTGATGTACCACATAAAAGCTGAGAGAGGGGTTTTGTCTTTTTTATTGAAATAATTATCCCATTGGTTTAAACTTGGCTTTTTACAGTTCTTCTTACAATATGACATGTATTGAAAAATGATGCATGAAACCCTACAAATGACAGAAAAGGTAATAGAGTAGGACAGCTTTTAGGATTGCTAAAAAGGCTAAAGACTTGCTTTAAACCATTAATTACACCCAGTGTCAAATTAAAGATATTCTGTTTTCCACACATAAAATACATTTTAAGAATATATTTTCAAGCAGAGAATATATATAGCCAGTGTCTTATAAAAGTTGTTTGGTTTGCTTGTGTTTTGTTTGTTTGTTTTTTTAAACATAACACCAAAACCAATCTGAACCTAATTTTTGTAGTTCTGGTGCACATCTGATTACCTAACAAAGGTAATAAAATAGCAGTAAAGGTTTGGTGCATTATTTTAATGCCTAACAATTTAAAGCAAGAGCAGACAGCCACAGTAAAATTTCTGTCTGTAGTACTATTTGTTTCGTGACCAGACAATAGGTACTCAACCCTTAAAACACTTGACTGAGACAAATGGCACTAGGAGCTGGCACTGAGGTCCTTACACCATGATGAGAAATCTTTTTGTGCTGTACTACATGCATCACACTTAAGAGTCTCTGTGTTCCAGAAAGTAAATTGAACTGAATGAATTTTAGCTAATTTAATAAGACTTGCATATACTTAGCAAAGTCTTGTGTCACTGCACATGTTAAGATACTGGAAATGAAGAGCTTAATTGGGTAATTGACCAAAGTGAACTACAATCCAGTCATTCCCTATAAGAACAGGGAGGGAGAAAGTGGGAAAGTCAAACCTTTCAACAGCAGAAGAAAGGAGCAATACAGGAAACCTACAGCACTATAGTGTCTGCGTCTTTGCTCCCAAGAACTGAGTAGTCATTGCAAAAGCCTGCAATCCCTTGTCTCCAGTACAGTGTGAAACATGAAGGACTTGGGGTGCTGGGAAGACAGGATTTCTGGGGGTCAGCCAAGATACAGATTCTCAGTTCAGGGACCCCCAGACAGGGGTACAGCCAGTCACCAGGCTCTACCTGTAGTGCTGCTGGCTGGAAAGCAGCTCCTGTAGGAGCTGTGACACCCAGAGATGGCCTTCATCAATGGACAAGATGTCTATTTGTTTGCCACTTGGAAATTTTGCTGAATAAACTGATCTGTATTTAGACTGGTCTTTGATACACTCTAACTCATATTCATCTTGTAATATCCGACTTCTAGAAGTATGACTTCTAGGAGAAGATGATTTACAGAAGCCATTCTGTTTGTTCTGAGAACAGCACACTCCTCCACTGGACAGAGAGACATATATGTGTTATATAGGCTGACTATATAACACAACTGATCGTTTTCTGCACTTAAAATGTACAGTTCATATTTACATGGCAAGCTGTGTCAGAGCAGAGAGTTGTTTTATGTCTCCCCAAATCCCTCTGTTACACTTGTATATTGTTAGAGGAACTCTCTACTGGAAATAATCTGAATCCACACAAAGAACAAATAAAATAGAAATATATGCCTCTTACATGGTCATGGAAGATGTATCTTCCCTTGAAAACTAAATACTAAAACACTTGTTTAGAATAATGAATATAATCTGAAGGATTATGCTCCCCCACAAACATGTGCTAGAAACACAAATTTAGCAATTGATAGACAAACTGTTTATACATTATTTACATAAATATGAGGAAATAGAAGGATAGTTAAGGAAAAGAAAACTAGAAGAGACCTTAGTAACTCACTCCTTTGCTCTGAGTGAGATGAAGCAGATTTAGATCCCCATCACTGACCAGGACAAAGCCAACCTATATAGACTGCTAGTGACCAGAATCACAGACTTCTCATTAATTAATCTTCATTGTAGTTAAAGTATTTTCCCTCATATAAATTAAATCTCTTATTTTAAGTTAATTGCATTTCATCCTGCCTTCTGAAGACCTGCCCAACAGTTGTCTACCAGCATGGTTAATTACTGTGATATTTCTACCTCAGCCTTTCCTTTCTAATTATATAAAGCAGTTCTTGCTTTTTAAAAAAAAAAAAATCCTATGACCACATTTATTGCTTTCCCATTGATTCATTTATTTTTGGCTTTTTAAATAAGGAGTGGACCACACTGTTTAAAACTGTCCACAGCGCAACACTTGAGGCCATACTATTATCAGCAGAGGAGAATAACTACAGTTTATGCCTTAGGTAATCCCTTGGTGTTTTATGCATTCTAGAAGGACACCTTCTGCATTACCATTTCATTACTGATACACATTCAGGTCATATACTACTAATATAGCTCCAGATGCAGTATTTGCGCATATTTCTCAATTATGTTTTGTATAGCAGTGAGTGGTCAGTTTCCCCCAGGCATAGCATTTTCACCTCACCTTTTATCCACTTAATACTACTGATTGCAGGGCAATTCTTCAGTTTCTTAAACTCAATTTGAATTACGAATTCAGTGTCACCCAGAAATTCAATTAACTGTTTAAAATTTCAGACTCTTGCACAGGACCCCATTTGAAATGCCCTAAAAAATCTTGGAGGGCTGCTCAATGAATGAGTTTTTCAATCAGCACCAACTTTATGATGATGTAAATATAGATCGTTTTTCCCTAGGTCTCTGAAAACACTAAAATTATAGAGTCTGAAATTCCTTCTTCCACGCACTAGGGCAGCTATCCCTCCAAAGGAAGAAGTTAGTCTTGTTGATGCAATTTACTCTGACAACTCCGCACTGACTACATTTTATCATTTCACAGTCTCTGTGGTTTATACCAATAGCCAATTTATTTCTTCCATGACCTTTCTGGTCTAATGTCCTCACTTAAGACAAGCTCTGTATTCCCCTTCTGTGGTGCCCTGGGGGCTTACTGTGCCTTCTCAAACTGCCAGCTCCTGGGGAGTTGTTTTGGCCAGTGCTGGGGTAAGCAAGGCCCTGCCATCCAGAGCACACACTCTCCCAAAGCACCTGGTCTTGGTCACTGTGGTGACACAGAAAACAAAAAAGGGATATCAAACATTTTAATTGTGTTCCCTTTGGCAGCACAAAGGGTAATGGGATGTTCACATAGATTGACTTCAGTTGAAACAGAGCAGGAAACCATGGCAACAGGAAAACAGCAGCTCAAATTATTGCATCAAGGAACCCCGCATAGGCAGGCTCCCTGACATTCTGCATCCTAATACTAGGTTTAGTACAAAAGTTTCTTGCCTGGGAAATCAGTTTGACAACTACAGAGGCAGGCCTGCACCTGTTTGTTAGTGCAGCATTGTAAATGCCACTCTGAAATCTGTTTGCAAACATCTCCACTCAGCTCCTGTTCTATGTTTTGCCCATCTAAGATTTACCAGCCTCTGCTTATGATTTTGTTACTTTCCAGGTGAAACTTTCCTGCTAAGGCTTCTATCCCCCTCACCTTTCTGGTTCATCCTCATAGTGTCTCCTTCCCTCCCTAGGTGACAAGTGCTTCTGCATTCAGAAGGATATAGAACTTACCAGTTTAGAAAAAACAGAAAAACCCAAACCAAACCCAACAAAAAATAGTTCCTGAAAATAAATTCCTTAGCTAAGGGCTTACATTTTTCTTTTATTCTTAACTGTGCTATAGATTGCTCAAGGCAGACAAGAAGGAAGGGAACAGAAATTCCTCAGCCAAGGGATTCTCTAGTAATTGTCCCTGGAGAAAATTCTGACTGTGCTTTACAATCAACCAGTCTAAAGAAATAAATCAATAAAACAGCAATAGTTTGCAACAGGAATAATTTGTCCTTCCAACATCTTCAGACAGTGAAAAAAAGGTCCTTCAAACTTCCTTTAAAAAAAGAAAAGCAAATAACTAGAGCCAGTCCAAGTAAGGTAATCATCCTCACTGGATCATGTATCCCACTAAAATTTGCTCTGATTTTTCATTAAAATTAGGTCTCAAACTTACTGAAGGAAGATGCCTTAACATCAAATACACCAAAAGAAAATAACATACAATTATTGGCTGATTTCAAAACAGGACCCTAAAAATCAGGAATTCTGACAACACTTGTCGTCATAGTGAAGGCATTGAAAACCTCCATTAGTCCTAACACAAACAGGAGAAGAGGAAACAAGTACTCTATCACAGTCAGTGCTTCTAAAAGCCCTTTATGTTGTCATATGCTCTATAATAACTGCTATTATTATACTAAGTATTCAGTGTGCTTGGACATATATCAAAACCTCTTATGATTTCAGAGCCCACTTGTGGGCAATATTCACCAGCAGCAAGTCTGGATATGTTCAATGGTGATTTTTCTGTGCACATAGATCATGGTAGGATGAGGGCCAATATCCTAACTATCTGCCTCCTTTAATGCAAACTAATTCTTGCCTTCGATTTATCTAACCAGAGAAAGCCAGGATTCAGCAGCAGTAGCTCTCACATACCAGGTGAGTGCAACGAAGTACTGGTAGAGTCTATCAGTAATAAGAAGGGCTACCTTTACAGGAGCCTTTGCAACATCATCCCAAATCTAAGTCACCGGTCCCATAGCCTCCTGAGAAAGCACACACCCTAAACCAAACCAAGCACGCTTCTGGATGATATGCTACTTAGGACTTTTTTTTTCCATACAGAATGAGACTGTCATTAGCTAGAAGCCTGGTTAGTTTTAAATAGGCATCCCTTAGATGACTACAAGATGCAAATGCAGAAGAAAATGGCCCCTCCATTACTCATTGGAGAATAAATTTAACATGCAGGCTTCCATCCCAGCTTTTGAATTTGATTTTTTTGCTAATAAGGACAATTTTAAAATACAACCTTTTCTGCCATATGGTCACTTGGTTATTATATTATCTGTGTGGCAGCTGCAGCAGTGAGGAACTTCAGATTAAAATGTATCCTTCCTTCAATGCATCTTTTTCAAGAAAAAATTAGAGACTCAGTGTTTGACTTTGGTTAGAATTGCAGTGATCAGGCACAGAATTTGAACTCAGATGGATTATTAAAAGTTACAACTCAAGAGCACAGGCATTAAGGCCATCTAGCTTCTTTGACTATAGTACCAAAATGACATTATGCTACAGGATATTGAACATAAATGCTCCTGAAAGTCAAAAGGTCAAGCTTTATAAGTCTTTTGAACCAAGTTATGTATTATCGTTCTTTAGCACTAGGTAGGTTCTAGATCTCTAGTACATCTGATCAATACAGATAAATATTGATCTATATGCTGTGTGTGAAGGGGCATAATTGACAATTTATGGTAATACATAATTTGTCAAAACAGATCTTTTGAAGAGATTTAAATGTGAAGCACTTTTGCCTGTAATCTTTGCTACATTGCCTCAAGAGAGCTTCTGTAAAGAATTACTTATATCCTTTAGTTTAAAATCCTGGAGCAACTTTTCAGCTATGATACTTGAATTTTATTTCAAATTTTAGTGATTACTTTTAAATAAAACCTAACAGAGTAGTAATCCTTTGAAAAGCAGCCAACCACCACCTTGGCCCAGAAAAATTTTACAGCTGGGAAATGTAACCACATTTTCTTATTTTCTGAGAAGTCCAAATGGAAAGAATGGATACCCTAAGTGACACAAGGACATAAGAAATTGTCTACTCTGTCTGTCTTACTGTGACCATCACAAGTGCCAGCATCCAAGTATTTTCAGCAGAAAGTTTTCAACTCCCTGCTGAGAAGATGCTGTTCTTCTGGACAGGATGCCACAGTGGCAGATGTGACCATAGGAACTCCAGGAGATTTACATTAATCTGGAGGAGCAGTTGGAGGTCATGGAAGATACCCAAAGGCATAAAAAATGGCCATAAAATCCTGACTTTGACAGTCAAAATCCCCTCCAAGGTGTCAATAGATGATTACCTATTTTTACTTCCATCCCTATCAGCTTGAGTAAAGTAAGAAGAAAACTCTATGGAAGGCAGTGAAACATCAACGACATCACTGCATACACGATTGTGCAGTGAAACACATTGATGTCATCACTGCATACAGGATTGTGCATGTAATGAGGAGTGCAGATGGGGCTATCCTTTCTTAACCATTGTGATACACATGAGGAATATCCTTGTAATTGTTCTGAGTAGTTGTAGATTGCTTTTCTGAGGCTTTCTAACAAGGAATTGAAAAGTTGAGAAAGACTGAAGAAAAGCTTAACAAACTTACATTATAACTTCATTTTCTGGCCAGTAATAATCAACAAATCTCTTACCAATTATTACCTCCCACTTATTTCTTTGATTGGTCAATGAAAAGAAGTCTCTTCTGTATATTTTAAAACACAAATAATCTAAAAATATGATTTATTTTATCCCACTTCATATTCTTTACCATGTTTCTAACATTCTGTATTTTCTTATTTCCAAATTTGAAAAAAGAACAGTTTGTGCCTACCCAAAAGGACAGCCGCACTTCCGACCCGACTGTCAGCTAATTAAAATAAGAATTACTCACCACTAACTCCTTACTGGCCACAAGAGAAATACACAGCCTGTGCTCTAGCAGCCTGAGTGGGAACCTGTTCAACAAAAGGATCTCAGTGTCTCATCAAAAGCAATGAAATTTGCAACAGCAATTCAACAGACTTAGAAAGATTTACTTCAATGATTTGCTCACAACCACAGCAAAGGCTCTGAAGGGAAAAGAAATGCAAGACAAAGGAATTGCTGAAGAATTGAAGTGAGCAGTAATTACAATTGCAATGAACATTTTGCATAAATGTCACTTCTGTGTAATTTTAAAGTGTCATCTTGATTCTAATTTTCTTAAAGTTGTTAGGTGGTGAAACCTGAATATACAAGTCAAGGACTAGGTTCTAAATAGATGTACTGAAGTTTAGTTACATCAGTCAGGTTATTCCTTCGCAGAAAAACTTTCACCTGGAGATGTTGAAGATGACCAGTGTATCAGGTGCAAAATTTTAGACAGTCACACAGGAAAACATTAAGCTATAAGACTGAAGGGGAAACCTCTGTTAAAACCCAAAATTTCTGCTTGAATATTCTTCTTTGACCTAATGCTTTCACTTATGAACAGCTAAGGCCATTGTAAAGTCATACACCATCTTCAACATACAACGTTCCTTATCACAGTATAACTGCAGATTGCTGTAAATTAATATACCACATTACACTATAGCTGAGCTATGTAAATGAGTCACAGCAGATATAACGAAAAATGAACATGCTATTTATTAAATGATCCCCAGTCTCAAATATGACTTCTGTGGTAAATTTGTAACTTCATAATTTGTTTTACTGTTATCCACTAGCAGTGGAAGTGCAGCTTGTGTGACCTCAATCTGCCATCAATTTATTGATCTTTCTGTTAAAACAAATAATTACATGTATTAAAATTTAATTAAAATATTGAGACACTAAAAGGTCATGTACTCCAACTTCATGCTTGCATTTCCTGTATTTATCTGTGCAGTCATAACTTGCTCACTTTATACAAGACTACTGTTTTGAGACCATATTTGCTTTTTACAGGGACCTTGGCTTATTCAGTGTAGTTTGGATACATTTTCACTGTTTCCATTTGCTCATTATGCAGCCCTACTGCTCATTTACTGCATGCTACTTAAATACTGTGAATACAGAATTATTAATTTATTGATTGGCTTTTCTTTGACAATCATCCATGAACCATTTGTATGCTTCAGAAATTAGTTTAACCTTTCAGGGATTGTATTGCATGTTCCCATTTTTTCAGAGGGGATAATAGCAAAATGACACTAGTATCACAAGTGCACATTAACTTAGAATGACCTATGTGAGATGCTGCAGGACTGGCTTTTCAGACAGCTGATTTTTTTATGCTTTAATTATTGGTCTTACTGACTGTATCTGTAAGCTTCCAGGTATTCTGCAAATTATAGTGCCATTTATATTACTTGTTCAATACCACCATCAGATTTGCATGACAGAAAAACATGGAAACCAGTTTGCAGCCCAGTATTTAGCTGTCAGAATTAAGACATATTTGATAACCCTCCATCTCATTGGCAACCGCCCTTCCATTTTCTCCATCAGCCAAGGCAGGAGATCACTAGACAGCAATGCCTGCCTATGAAGCACTAGTTAATTCTCTAAGCACTAGCTGCTTGCATCATTTGGAAATGCCATTCTAGCCCCTTCTAACTCTTGAAAGTTTGACTTTGCATGTGTTATTGCTAAAAATATAGGAAATAGCAGATAATGTATTGACCTTTAGTACAGAAATTCCAACACAAAATTACTTTGTCTTTCAAAAATTTAATGATCAGGCTTCGGTTCACAGAATAACTACTACCAAGTAAGACATGGTCATGTCTATGAAACAACAGTTCTAGAAGGTACAGTAAACTTTTGCCTATAGTTTTTAATCTATTTACTGACAACAAAGTAATATTGAGACTCAAAACCAGAGATCAGTTGCAATGAGGAATTACACTATAGAGATTTCCTGATCTCCCCTGTCCTGTCCCTCTCCCATTTGTGAGGTTTGTGCCCTGTGGCAGACAGAAGGAAACTGGAAAGTAGAAAGGAGGAACAATAGCAGGAGGCATGTAAATCCCCTAGTTCAATGCCTACATTCACCTTCATAGTGCATCTCACAGAAGAAATCATTTCAGGGACTATTCATCCCCCTAGCAGTAAGCAAACTAAGCAAAGCTTAGTAGAAACCAACCACATTTGCCAAGTTGATGTCAGGCTTTTAGCCCTCAGAGTGGCACAGTAAAATTGTTGCAAGAATTCAAAATAAAAATATTCCTTCTCTTCTGCCCCCCAAATCTTTATTCTGAAAAAGATTTCTTTGCTCCTGGTTTCCCAAAAATCACCACCTTAAAGCAGGCATGAAAAAAAAATCAAATGGCTGCAAGGGGCCAAAATTATGTGTAGAGTTTGATATTTTTCTTTGTGAACCTTGCTGGGGAAAAAAAAAAGATTCAGCAACAGAAGGCTCTTTGGAGGCTTTCATTCATGTTGATGATTTTTAATCTTTGAAATAAAAGAAAGAATCAAAGTATTGTTTTGAGGCTTTCTTAAACAAAATCTACTCTGATCAAAATAAATTTGATCTATTTAATCAGATTGATTTAAAAATAGAAATTTTTCTCAGTTTAACTGAGATTGATAAAGACCTAGTCATGTGCTGTGCCCAATTTAAGATACAAAGGAACTTTAAAGATGAAAAATTATTAGAAAAGCCAGGCTTCCTGTGGTCCTTCAGATGACCTTTTGGTAGTGAGCTGTCTCACTTTGTGTTCTGCTTCCTGAACCTACTTTCTTTTAAAATCTGTCCACTCTCCCAAAATGAGTATTCCAGTGTAAAAAAAAAATGTTCTGCTGCTTCTTTAAAAACATTAAAGACCTGAATTTTGGGACAAACCTTTTCTTTAACCGGGGATGAATACTTTTCAATGACAATTTTTCCAAGAGTTGCCAGAAAAATAATATCACTTACTGTACAAGATTTAAAAGCACCTGAAAACTGTATTTTAGCATGGACATAAATGGCCAGTCTGTCCTTTAGAAATCATCACCCAGGCTGCCCATAGTGTCGAGCTATACAAAAAGTTTATGACATCACAGCTTCAGGTCACTGAATGAAACAGAGTCCATCATTGATCTTACCTGATGGCAACACAATCTACATAATCAGGAACCCACTGAGCATTTTTAAGGCAATGGGTTCTCATGGCTGTACAGTCTGTCCCAGAATGAAAGCAACCCTTTGCCTAGTTGCCGTACTTATATCTCAGTTTCAGAGTCTGTATTAAAGTCACTTGCACACATTTTATTGCTGCATAAAGGTATTTAGATCAGATTTTGTCCCTTCCTTTCCCAAGTAACATTACCCCACAGGGCCAAAGCTGTGCCTCCTGAAGATGAGGAGTGGAACATACAATATCAGGATACCCTCGGTTCAAATGTAACCTGGCCTGGTCCCCTGCCCAAAGCATGGCTGGCTTCAGAAGTGGGCTCACCTCAGTTTCCTCTGCTTCTACTGCAGTGTGTGGCTCCACACCAAAGCTTCAGCACTGTCTCCAGTTTAAAGGGCTGAGAGCTCTCTCATGCCAATAAATCATTCTTTCAGGCCAATACAACCAACCAAAATAGGTGTTTCAAACTTAAACAACTGTATATACGATTATCAGGTTCCCCAAATATACAAGAAAGAGAAGCAAAACCACTTCCACCAGCACAGATTTAATCCACATCTTAAATTCCAGTATGCTTTGGAAACTGTTGAGAGGCTTATGAGCAGCAGTGTTTCTGACAGCATAATGCTCATTTATTTACATTATTTAGATACCATGCAGAAATATGCTCGGGTTTTTTCCAAAATACATACTGCATTGCTCATTGGGAGTAAACTATAACATTGCTTTGCAAATTCATTTTGTGTCTATTCAGTTCTGTATTTAAATTTTATACATGGGAGTTAGGGTAGTTTTATTATTTTTCCCCATTAACTTTATTTTATAACATGAAACATGAGCTATCCTACTCCAACTAGAGATAGGATATCTTTACCACAGTGTGGTTATATTTACAACATACTGTAAATTGTTTTCCTTTATTCCGTAGTTGCCTCTTGCAACGTTACATTAACTCAGTCAAGATAATTTCTATTTAAAGAATGCTAAGCATACAATTCACATCATAAAATGAAGTAAAATAGATACAGATAAATGTATGAGCATTTCTATTTCAACACGTAGTGATTTGTAGAGTTAGATTTGGCAAGAGCATTAAAAATGAAACACTATTTCTGTCCAGTGTGGATACCATGGAAATGCATATTACAAAATAAGAGTATATATAGCAGGCAGGGTTATCTCTAGATGCCATCACCTTCCATTTCCATACTCTCCAACTTTTTATCCATGACCCTTTTCATCTGCTTCCTTAATACTTCCATCTCATCAAACCGTATATATTTGCTTTTCAAGTTATATTCCAGGTTCAGTGGCTCAGGTAGGCCTGTAAGACACCAGTTCTCCCACATCATCTGGAAGTACTTTGTACACTGACAGAGATACTCAATGCAAACTCTGCTGTAAGCAGATCCAGAGGCAGCTTAATCCCTCACTGAGCTCCATGCTTTGGCTGTCCACACGACAAATTCCCTAAATCCTGCTAGATAGGAGCTCCACAATTTGATCTCATGCTCCTTTAGAGAAACAAGCCGTTATCTCAGACCTAAGCCCTCAAATTCCTAAAGTCCATTTGTTTCTCTAAACTATTTAAATCTGGCTACATTTAAGCCAGAAATATTTCAGTGTTATTGTATGCTATGCCTACACAATATTACTTCATATGTCTCTTGTGCTTCCCCTTAGCCATTAGAAAAATGTCCCATTTTACCTCTAAGAAAGGTCCAGTGTTACCACTGCTACTTGCAGTTAAAATCAAATATTTGATGCACAAAAGCTCTGCAAATATATTTGAAAAGAGATTACGCTTTGATTTGTCCTGTGTGCTATTTTGTTGGATTATTGATTTAGGATTTTGCTTTTACTCTTCATCTCTTGTTCCAAGTTATTATTACCTTTCTGGTCACACTAACACAGCTTTGTGTGAAGCTTAGCAGTTAGCCAAGAAAAACAACTGGAAGTCTGTTAGCACAAGAAATACTGATTTTGAGATTTGATCAGGTCCAGCCAAAAGTCACAGCCTGCTGGCTGGGCATGTGTGATCACTCAAATACTACATTTGTTCTGCATGGATGGAAAACCTATGCACTAACACAGATCCTTCAGCAGATCTTAGTTCAGTTGATTTTCACTTGTAATACAGCTATTCATGGCATTGTCTTGTTAATACTAATGCCTCTGTGTGCTGACAGCTGATACAAGTGAGTTGTTAATGGAACAGTCATTTAATGACAACTTTTCAATTTAGAATTTTCACACAAGTTGATTAAGACAACAGCTATTATGAAGTACATGAAATAAGATTAAATCTGTAGTTGAATATTGGCAAAAGTTCTGGTCATCTCAATTTCAAAAAGTTACAGTGGAAAGACATCAGAGCATTATCAAAACTAGCCAGCTGCAACAAGGCTTTTACCATCACATACCAGGTTAACTTCAGTAAGTAGTTCCCCCACAAGGTTTCAAAGTTTCACCTACTGTCCATGCTGTTTCTTCATCCTCTTCAGGCCAGTCCACCCTGCTTCTTGCCTCTGCTGCAACCAGGTTCTTCCTTCTCCAGGCTCCTCTTCCAGGCCCCCTGCTTCTCCCAGGGTCTCTCCTACATCCAGGGTACTCACTTTCTCCTCCCTCTGCTTTTTCCAGGTCTCTTCTTCATTAAGTGCTCCTTTTCCATACCCCTTAGAGCAGGGGTCCTCAAACTTTTTAACCAGGGGGCCAGCATGCGGATGCAGTGGCAGGCAGTCATCTGCAGCTGCTTGGTTCACCCCCCCCCCCCCCACCTCCAACCCCCAGCAAGGGGTGTCTGTAAATATCAGGGGCCAGATTGAGGACCCTGGGGGGGCATATCCAGCCTGCAGGCCATAGTTTAAGGACCCCTCTCTTAGAGCTATTTAACTACTTAGCAGGAACCAGCCACAGCTGCACATTATCCACATCAGCCAACCCACCGCCCCTGAAGCCAGCCCACAGCTGTATGTTATCAGTGTTAAACATGCCTTCATTCCTTTATAATTCCTCTACAGAAAAAGTACAGAGAAGCTCAAAAAGGATAATTAGAGGTATAGAATGGCTTCTTTGCAAGATGGGATTGAACAGGTTCTTCATCTAAGAGATGAAGTTGTTGAGAGTATATAAGACAGCAGCATATAAAATTACAATTCACATAAAGAAGGATAAGAAATTACTATTGATGTTAAAGAGCTGAGGGAATCAGGTAATATAACGTGAGTGATTTTAAGCATTCAGGAAGAAATGTTTTTTATGATGTGCATAATCACACAGTAGAATTGATTTTTCCCAAGTTGTCTTGGATGTGAAAAGTATAAATGGGATCAGAAATGAATTTGACAAATGCAAGGAAGTCCAAGCCATAGAAGAGTGTTTACTAACATCTGGTAAAATTTATGACAGCAGCAAGCCTATAATTTCTCTGGAGGCCTTCAACAGCTTTATGTAATGGTAAAATAAGATATCAAAGGTTTGCAAACAGAGATTTGGGAAGCTGACATCATTTCTTCAGGTGCCTTGAATAAGCACAATAGGAGAAAATAATTGTCCATAGTTGCTTATCTAGAGGCAAGTTGATTGAACAGAACCAGCAGAGCTGTAGAAATACTCCACAGCTGAATAAAAGAAATCTTTTTGCATGCATAGAGAAGATACATGAACAGGGGTGTGATGGAGACACTGAATTACAAACAGAAGAGAGGCCTTCAGTACCTTTCAGATCAACACAAGCTGTACAGCAGAAGCTTCTGCCTGGGCATCTTTTCCTGTCTTTTTATGGTGCACATGTTGAGCATCAAATCTCAGGTTGTGAGCACTGGACTGATTTTGCAAAAAGACAAAAATCTGAGTTCTGGGACAGAAATCCTGAGTTGCAGAGACAGTTCCACATGTAAATGCGAAGTGCAGTACAGCATCTTCTGAACTTCAAGGGGAGGCTGGGCTGTCTGAGCAGACATAAACTCAAACTCTTCAAATCTGTCATTGCACCGTCCAGTTGTATGAACAACACTGAGCATGATGCTCTTTGCTTACAGGTTATTTTTTTCTCTAAAATCTAAAAAAAAAAAAAAATCTAAAATTTTCTTTAAGGTTAGCTCGGTCAGTGCCACAACTGTTGTGATGGTTATGGGGACAAACTCCTAGTGCAAGTCATCAGTCCCTTTTAATCTTCTTCAGCTTTTTCTGATAGCTCTTTAATACTTGTGGCAAGATTGTTTCTACAGAAACTGTAATGATTTCTGAGTTTATGCTCTCTCAAGTGTGGAGATTAAATTTGTTTTATCAGGGTCTAGGTCTACATAGATTATACTGGTGTTAAAAAGTATTTTTATGAAGTTTATGGTTATTCAATGGTATGGGTTTCAGAATAATATTTTGATTTGTGTTTTAAATTAGGAGACTAGATAAAGTAGGTATAAAGTGATTAAAGGACTACTTAAAGGGTTACACAAAACACCTTCTTCAGATTTAAGTTTATAGTAAAATACTGCGTTATAGATTAATGTTCTGAGTTATTCCACATCCTTCAATTTTGAGAATTTATTTACCATATCCTTTAAGTGAATCAACACTCTTCAGAAAATAATAAATCTAAAGAAGAGCAGGATATACAGATCAGATTCTGCTTATGTTTAACAGCTGTTCTGAAGTTTAGCTAACTATTGAAAAATTGCCTCTGTCACAGGAAATCCAGCAAGCAGAGATTTTATACCCATGGAAACTGAAGATTTGGTGTATTGATTGCAGTAGCATTATTCAAGTCCTTTTTTAGAAGTAGGAATAACCATCAGGTGATCCCATATAATTTCTGATTAAAATATGACAAAGAGGATATTTCCATCATTTTCCTATAGATAAGCATGGCCATCAAATGTAAAATACTAAATGAGAAGTGGTATTACCATGAGAAATTTCAATAAACATGCACTTAGAGGCTAGAAGTAATTTCATTTATTTTTATTTATTAATTTTGAAACATCTGCAACTACTTTCTTAACTTGCACTTTCAGACATATATAGACACATCTTGCCCTACTACCAGCCAAAATGCTTTTTTATGAGTTTTTTGAATTGTTTTTAAGTATTTATTAATTTAAGTTTTTAAATATTATGTCTTTCCATTTCAGATTCTCTGTCTTCATTCTTACTCTTAACTTCCACTGGTTTCAATCCTGCTAACAAGTCACATGATGTATTAAAAATTAATAAACCAATAAAAACTCCCACAAGGACGTAAGACACAGAAACAGCTAAGTAGCCATCGTCAAGCCCTCAAATAAGTATAACAACACACTGAACTATAACCTACTGTAAGGGTAAATAACAAAATGATTCAGGCATGAGGGAAAAGTAATTATTTTATTTACAAACCCAATGTAATAAGCCAAGATTAAGACATAAAGCCTGGGAAACTGAGGGAGTAAGAACCAGAGTGATTGCCAAATGGGAATTAACTCCAGAACATGACAGTACAGCTGGACCATAACCCTGCACTTCAGTAACTTTGCAGTACCAAACTGAGCATCTGTGTGAAGCCACCTCGTCCTAAAACAGCAAAAATTTGACTCTCTTCCCAGTAATATCTTATCTTTGAACTGGGGACTCCATAGAGCTACACTAGTAATTTAATCTTGGTAGCATGGGGTGATTGACATGGAAATAAGCATTACTTTGTTTTTTAGTGGATAGTATGTTTTAGCTGCCCAGACTGGTTTTTACAAAGGGAAAAAGCTGACCGCATGTGGGGAACTGATGCAACCCTTTCTCTGACATTTGGAAAGTCAGTGTCACAGAGGAATTGGGGACAATGAGAACCAAAGGAATCACATGCTCGGAAGTATGTGGATATGTCAGATCTTCCCATGGAGTAAAATCAGCTGTATTTCAAATATTTAGGGACAAAGTTTTACAGGAGTCAATTGTCTTAGGCCCACAGCACTGACACTTGCAGTGGGATATACAGAATCAACAAAGCTGCTGTTGAGATTCTTCAGCTGAAGTTATCTGAGCTTCAGCTGATGGAATGCAGTGTAACATGTCACCCACTCAAAGGAATTGAAATTCCTTGAAATTCCACATAAATGCTCATTGGGACTTATTAATAGGATCAGGTAGCTGTAAAAGGTCTAAGTCATTATATTTTGCTATACAAGAAATGCAGGCTGCAATACTGTCTCATCTTATGCCCTGCTATTTCCAAATCAGCATTCATAAGTAGCAGGAAAGAGGAAGAGACTCAAATAAAACCTGTATTTAATAGTATCATCCAATTAATATTTTTTTTTTCTTTCTAGGTTTCCATCAGTCTTGCAAATAGGGACCTCTTTAATGGGAATGTATCTGATATAGTACAAGACCAAAATCCAGAATATCTAGACAATCTAAATAAATGGGGAATGTCAGACTCAGTTAACTTTTTATATGTGGGGAATTCTCATCCATCTGCAACATCAGAGGCTTGATTCTTCACTCCTTTATTGTGTAGAAACTCATTATGGAAAGCAAGCTATTAATTTCAGTGGGATTTCCCATTGCATGAAACAATAAACTGCACAAATACAGAAATATTATTTGGTCTTTAGAAAAATGCTAATTTATCCAGAAATTAAAAGACACACCGAGAATGTTCAAAAAAACCCTTTCCTCAAGGTACCCATGGAAGTTTTCAGTATTAGTGACAGAAAAATTAAATCTACTGAAGGTTTGGAAAGAAATTATCCTATTCATGTATTTATCCACAAGAAGAATTTTCCTTTTTCTTTCATTAAATAAAATGAAGGTTTGAAATTCCAAAACTATACAGAAATTTATAATTTCATGCCACATATGGAATTTCAGAATTTGGTTTTATTTTGGATTGGATCAAAGCCATTAAAAATCAAATTCTTTGGCTATACCTGGAGGGTATTAAGATTAGTGAGTCTCAAAACCCTGTGTGTACATATCACAGCTGTTTTTACCAGCTAAATTTGTGGTCACATAACAGACAATACAGGAATAGTTCAACAAAGACTTTACAAACTTTACAAACCCATGAAAGCTGCTGTTAATTGTATGGCATTAATTAGCTTTAATCTTGAATTCTTCTCTGAATCCAAATCCTTTCAAGACCTTTCACAGGATCAGTGTATGAATAAATAATCTGACATTACCAGATTTTCGTATTTACTCTCTCAATTAATATTTGCATGACACTGGCTTTTATCCAGAGCTGTCAGGTTTTCATGATGCATGGATAGATTTAACAATCAGTATTTATGGTAGAGAGAACTTTTCAAATTCTTATAGTACCATTAGGTGAATGTTATTTGACATTGTACATTTAGAAATGTATAATAATTGCTGTTTATATAATCTGCAGTTACTGATGTGCTGGCATAAAATTAATGGTGTAAAATATCAATATATCATCTTTACAGCTAATTATTTCATTCTGCTGCTTTCCAGGACAGGACACAGTTTCCAACAGAGAAAATAAATATGCATTTTTAAAATGTCTGTTTTACAGAACATCAGTAACAAGGTTAAGATATCAGGCGTTCTTGATATACCTAAGAAGAAAAAAATGTTTTCTAGTAGATATATATTTTTTCCCGTGATACCTCTTAACAATTGCCTGTTGCTTTGTCGTACTCACTGCTCATATTTTTTCAATTTTTATGTTTTCTTAGGCCTGTAACTGAATCGGGAGGCTTTTATTCAAAGAAAGTGCATAAAAGTTGTTATAAATAACTATCCATTAGTAAGCAGTATTTTTTATCTGTTAGTCAATGAAATTAATCCAAATAACCTGTAATATAACTTTTATGAATAATTTTTCTTTCTCATTGAACATGTAGATGGATTAGGCTTTTGGACACCTAAGCCCTGCTGAGATAAAGTACCTCTTCAGAGCGGTCTATACCCACTTCTTTCTGATGCTGAGAGAGAAACCCCCATGTACTTGGAGAGAAATTAGACAAGGATGCTTCCAAACAGACTCTAACAAAGAGGCTACGTCTGGCAGATTCAGCAGCCTCTCTGGAGCTTCCTTTCTGCTTGTTCCAGGAGCTCTGCAACGTGTCCAGGTTAGGCAGAGCCCAGACCAGAGAGCATGCCCATGTCTGCTCCCAGATCTGGGCTCTTTCTGAAGCCAGAGTCAAACCAGCCTCAGGCAGTCTGTGAAAACCATTCCAGCATGCTCATTAAACAGATCGCTTGAACCTCAGATCTGTGAACCTCTCTCTCTACAGGGGGCTGAGCTAGTTTTTCCTTCTAAGCCTTCTGAGACTTGCTTTTCTTTTCATAACTTCTGAAAAATACATGAAATTCAAAGTGTGATGACTATAACCACAGCAGGTCAAAAGGTCACCTAAGGAAATGTCCCACTGGCTCTATAAGCTAGCTGGCAGTACCACTACTTCACAGCTAACAGGCTGCTTTCCATTTCAGCACGAGAAATAATAAACCCCACTCTTCGATCGGTTCTTCTCAGAGAATGATTCTTTCAGCTGAGTTCTTACCTTCCCCCTCCTGGAATACTAAATAATAAATATCAGTCACCAGTCACTGCTTAGAAAAAGGTACTAATTTTAATTTTTAAAAGAGATATTTTTTTTTTATTTATTTTCTAACTTTCTTGCTCTCCTGTGAGATGAAAGTTGCTATCTGAATGCAAATTGCATTCATTTATTCAATCATTTATCCAGGTCCCTCTTTTCATAAATATGGTAAGACTCATCTCAGGGACAGAAAAGAGGCTGACTGATTTCATTTCACATTTAATGGTTACTTCATGCAAAATTCTGCAGGAGTAAGCCCATCAATAAAAAGGAAACACACCATTAACATTTCCAATTATGTTTTAACACTAGGCAATGTTTTTTTATTGTGGTATATTAGACAAAATCAGATTTTCATAACATTTATTTTAAGTATAAATATGTTTGGTTTTACATCTGTAGTGGGATTTAGTCACAAAGAAGCTTTTATTGCCTTTCTTTTAATAAACAGCCATATAGTAACGGTTGCATTTTTTCATTCCAAAATCCATTGCTTTGTGTCACCGAGGTATTTACTGGTTAGTTTTCTTTTTAGTTTTAGCATTTTGACATAAAGCATTACAAGAATGTTCCTTATCCACCATTTGGACATTTTCTTAAATGCCTCTATGCAGTCAAATCCTCTTACTAGAGAATTCTTTTACTCCTATTTTTACTCTGGTTTTCAAAGATTTACACTACACACCCTGTAAATAAGGCAAAGGCATTCTGGTATATGGATGATTAAAAGGCAGAAAGGCAGGATGATCTTTCACTACTGTAATGCTGCAGAAGTGTAATTGACATGGTGCTTTTTTGGAGTTAGTGAAGCATTACTGGGGACTAAGAAAATATCTCATTCAAATTTAAGCAGAAGCACAGCACTGTTGCAGCACTTCTTTATGAGAATGGCCACCAGCTGAAACCTGCATTTCAATTTCCAAGGAGAAAAACAGGAAAGAAACATCTCCAGATCGATAAGAACTCAGACACCACATCTTTTTCTGAAAGCACTTGTGGCTTGATAAGTTGTGAGGTTTCTGTACTGATCACTGGGTGAACAATAGCTTGGGGATTTTCAGAGTGTTGCAGTGTCTCCATCTGAGGTTTTAGTGCTCCTGTTTTTGTCTTCTCTGTAGTGGAAGTCTGTAATTCTTTTGTTAAATGGGATTTTGAGCTACTACACCTGTGAAGGTGTTGATTTTATCCAGAATATCGCAAGAGGTTTGAGCATGCAAATCCTACAGAAGCTGCAATAAGTACCATACAGGGTGATTAGAAATCTCCTTCAAATCAAAGTATTGCTTTAGTTACATGAGAAACAATGCAAATAACAGTGTAAATGTCATTGTATCTTACCAGCTGCCTTCTCATTGCCTATTGTACACCACACAGGACTGATTTCTTCAGATATTCTGTCAGTGCATTCAACGGATTCCTCCAGCAGTTCTTTCTTTATTAAAAAGACATTTCTACTGTTTTTGATCAGTTTGGGTGCCCAGATATCTCATCTAGGCATGGTTTTGCAGGCAGTGTTTTTGTGGTCAGAGAAAGGAGGCATACTTTGAGTAACTTTTATAAAATTCAAGAGCCTTTTAAATAAACTCCTGGGATAATCATATAGACATTTCAGTAGCTGTGTGAAGTTTCATAAAGTCACAAAGAAGCTTTGTTTCTGTTGCAGTGTCTATAGCTGAAACCTGCAGGAAGATGCAACAACATCTTCTTCATCTGATTTGTACTTTTTTGCCTGGGGAGGTTTTATTCTATTTCAGGGACTGTGCAAGCTCAAGCCCAAAATTCTTAAGCTAAAGTGCAAGAAGATTTCAGCCACCAGTTCAGTGCATTAGCCTTTTTCACCAGAGTAGTTAATATTGCAAGTCCACTGGCAATGATTTATTTCAACAATATATCAAACATCTTCAAATCTTTGCATTAAGCTACCTACTCCTTTCTTTGATTCAATAATGAGCTTTGCATCTCCAAACCATAAGGGGTTTATTATATGATGATGGTTGTTATCAAGTTTCCTACAGTATTTTGCTGTCCATTTGGTGATTTTAAAACATTGTTATCACCAACCTACATACTAACTAACATTAAGGTTAAATATCAGTATCACTGATTTCATGGAAATTAATTGCTTAAGTGCTTCTGAAAAATTGCTTTATAGATTATTTCAAGTCACTAACAACCTCTTACAAAGCAGCTGAACCCAAGACTCTAATGACACTAAGAAATATCCATTTGCAGCAGTCTCCACTGGCAAGATTATTGGTATTGGAAATTCACTGACACCTTTTTATTCCAGCAATAAAAAAGCTTGAAATATTTGCATACAACTATATTGTTTCTTCTTCTCACCCTAGTTAAATAAAAAACATCATCTGGCCTTAAAAAGCAACTGAGTTGCCAGAGTTCCTTCTGGCCTGAGCCTGGTCCATGGCAGCACCCCCCCCAAAATAATTTCTGAGTTGTACGGCTGTTGCATCCGGAAACACTTTTAAAAAGTTCTTTGGCTCTGATTGGTATACTTACTTTTGGTATGGTTCTCCCGAAAGTCTCACAGTCTCATGCTACACACAACACCCTCCCATAATAAAAACAGCTGCAGAACAGACCTTTCCTTTATATGAGGATGCAATCACATTACCAGAAACAGGTAGGGTAACCTGATTCCCCCTAGAAGACAGCTCTTCCCTGTATTGTGGAGGAGCTACTGTAGCAAGGAAAATTTATTTCTAGCTGCATCCTCCCCTGCGTTATATGCTAAAATGTAGGAGGACAGAAATGAGAGCAAGACCCAGTGATGTGTAAAATGAATACATTAGAGATGACATATATCAGGAGTACATATGTCATAAGACTTATGCATGCCATATATCAAAACCAGATGCAACAGCCAAAAATGTAGTGTACGCAGTCCTTGACCTGAGACTAGGGTCACTGGCCTCCAGTTCTGGACCACAAATTTCTAGGACATCATCTATACTGACTGGGGGCCAGCCAGGTCTCAAATACCAAAGGAAGGAAGCAATCCCCCCAGTCACCAGGTTTTTTCCCCCTCTTGCCCTCACTTGTAGCAGATTCCTCCTCTGACATGCTTCATCTGATGAGTAAAAAACAGATTCAGTGTGAAATCAGTGTGATTTCTGCACTAATTTTCATCTACCACCGCAGCTGACAACCAGTCCTTTCTAGGCTTGATAACATCCATGTGAGAATAGGTTTCTTCACACACTTCTATGCTTTTCAAGGACCTGGTGACAAAGAAGGCAGAAGGCCAGTAGCTCAAATGTCCAACACCTCTGCAACCACTAGGCACTGACCATGCTGGCTTCCAGCCTGACACTCAGAGTTTGCTATCTTGTTCTGATCATTCCACCAAGACCCTGCAGGGCCCCACTAAAGGGAATAGGAAGCCTCTGGTGGTCACAAATAGCCACACAACCTAGAAACATAAGTAAGAGCAAAGGAGACTTTTTCTACAGATATATATGTGGAAGCTAAAAAGCAGAAGAAAATGAATTTTTCATAACACACAAGTAGGCATAGGCTTAAGTACAGAATAGTAGATTAAAAAGACATCAGGATGTTTTCAAATAGTAAGTATATACAAACTCTAGAACAGATTAATAAGGAGTATTTTTTCTCACTTTAGAACTTTTTAAGAACAGGTTGGAAAAATATCTTTGCTGGACACACAAATATACCTGATTTTGCCTTTGCACAGGATGAGCTGAATGAACTCTCAACATCAATTTGGTTCATATTTCTTATGATTTCTGTGGAAGTCTAAACTCCTCATTTGTTTAGGACCTCAGCCAAGTAACCAAGCATATATTTTAAAATATTTGTTTGATGTAGTGTTTTTCAAATATGGTAAAATATGTCAAAGTTTTAAAGTAAATGAAATAGGGCATGTACCTACCCAGTATTTCTTTTACAAGATTACTAAAAGTTAATATCTTCTTATTTCCTAGTGCAGATGTAGATGAATGAATTGAAATAAATTTCTAGGGTAATATTTAGAGGATGGCTAAACACTCAAAGGAAAAAACAAGGTTACAGGAAAATTCCACATCTTCATAGAATGTAACGTTCTAGGTCAGTAAAATGTGTAGAAGCATGAGTGGCTTTCCACAGTGTACGGAAGAAAACGATTGTCCCTTTCAGAAATTTAAAATAAGAAGTCAGGAAACAAAAGGTTTTCTTCTTCCTGATTTATTTCAGTAACATTTCAAAAATAACCTAAAATGAACTCAGCTTGATTTATCTTGCCTATATGAGCACTGAAAGTGTACAAATCATAATAAAACAATATAACATCATGATGTCCAGAATTCTGCTGTGTTTAGGGGAAACATAAATGTTAAAAGAAATGGGAAGTTCTCCTTTCTTATCTCTGTTGTTTTCAGCTGTCAGCAGACTACCTGATATCAACTTCTTAATTTTATTGACTTTTCCTGCTGAGGATTATTAGCCAACTTTATTTAAGGGACATGAGGTTCCTTATGTCTGTTTCACTGAAGTTATGCCTGTCATTGCATATTGAAAAAGCTATTTCCAATGTGAAATATTATAGTAATTTCTTCACAGAAAGCATCTCTGCATTCATTGGCATCTCTGGAAACACTAATTGGTGTTAATTCCGTGATAGAGAGGAAAAAAAAAAACCAACCAACTTTTTTTTTCTAGATATTTCTATTAACATCATCTAAAACAATATATATTCACCTGTCAGTCTAAAGCATGTGGTAAACCAAGAACATACAACTTGCAAGTCTTAGATATGATTTCTAAGTAAACAAACACTGCTTCCAAATATTTTCTTGGCTTATTCATACTGAGTCAATACAGGACTTCACTAAGTCTACTGAAGTTAATGAAAGTCTTCACTGATCTACTGGCTTGAAATCCTAACTAAGCTCAAGTACAGGGGAGAAACTGTTGAAAAAGAAATAGGGTTTTATGAGTCCCTTATGATTCTGTCCTCTGTGCATGCCTACACACACTGTTCAGCCTGAGCACCGTGATCTACCCAACAACTTCTTGATGAGCAACACAATTTCCCAGTCTACAGATTCATTATGAATGAGTAAAAATACTCTTTTAGAGTCCCTTTAGAACCATCCATGAGCATAATAGTCACTTGTCTTTCCATGTTAATCTTTTAAAAATAAGCCATGGCGTTCAAGGTGAAGTCACATAATCTTATGCCTCAGCTCCCTCACTGTGAAGTAAACTTTAAAAAGAAGTTTTACAACTAATATGGATTTCCTTTTGCTCTGATTCTCCTGACTGATTCCCACCCCAAAAGTTTTGCACTGACAATCAGTACAACCAGCAAAATGTGGGGTGCCCTGTAGCGTACAGTGCACGCCCATAAAAGCACCCCTTATTTTCCCTTGTGTCATTACGCAAAAGCAATTAACAGAAGTTCACATTAAGGAGAGCAACCTCTGTACCCTGCCTACCACGAACGACTGCCAAAACACCAATTTGTCACTAGAAGCTACTGACACTTCTGGTCCAGGCTGAGTGGGTAGCTTAAAAGCTTCACAAAGTGTTTTAGTGCACTCTGCTTTCACCTGTAACCATCAGCAGCTCACATACAGCTTGAGCTCACAGTGTGAGCCCAGGGATACCGCGGCATTGCTCAAGACAGTCCTGACTGCCCATACCACTGTGGTGTGGTCAGAGCAAGTGCTGGTGAGTGGCACATCCCTCACGCTGGCTCACAAGTACAGGGCAAGGCCACTGTGTCTGCTCATCCTGCTGCTTTCTGCTAGTGTTGCCAGGCAGTGTGACTGCCTGTAAGCTATCACACCCTTCCTTCCTCCCACAGGCACCCCTTCTTTTAGAGCAACAGGCTGCCGTGGTCTTTGTGATTCAGTGTGTTCATGAAACCAGGTGTGCTGCTATGCAGGTGATTGTGGAAAAGAAAAACATGGATTTTAGAGTTATTAAAAATGCATAGAACAAATTGCAGGCTGCATTGCCCAAACCTAGAAATTATCTAAATAGCTTATTTTTCTTCATCGAGTTTTCCAAGATTTTCCATTCTTTTCCACCTGTGTATTTCTAGCTTTAAATCTCTTTCAAGATACTTCCACCTCATCCACCTGTACAAAAGTAAATTTAAATATGGGAGGTTTCTTAATTTCCAAACATCTTCACAAGCATATCCATGAACGGGAGTTTCTCATTCATTATTACCTTGGCATATGCAACAGAGTGACCAGAGAATCACGGAACTTGCTGTCCTCAGAAACTCCCTGAACACCAGTAGGGAATCAGTATAAATTCTCTTTTTCACTGTCAGTATAGCACCCAAAATCTCCGAGAAACCAATATAAAATACAATATCCTTGTTATAATAAGGAACATGACACATGTTGGGCAAATTAATCTAAAAATCACTTAGAGGTAATTGTGAAGGATGGTTAAGGACTCATCAGGATACCGCAGCCACGGAAGGTTTTTATTCTTTATCCTAGTTACAGCACAGCTCTGCATACACCAAGTAGGTACACAGCAATTATTAGCCGGAAAAGCAGCTTCTGTGGAAATGACCCTAACCTGTGATGGTTTACACACAAGATTAAGGTGCTTAGAAAACAGAAAGCAAGCTTGAAAGCTAAATGGTCATATAGAGGTTGTCCCCATCCACTTTGTAAGTGCATAAGCACAAAGCTATCACTTAGGATGTTCTGCTATAGCTGAAAGCATACAATCCTCAGAGAAATCATCTTACGTTCAGAGTTCACAGAAAGCGTAAGTACAGGAATAAATGTCATTATGACAAAATTAAGGTCTTTCTTGGGTTTGGTCAGACTGAAATATTTTCTTTTTGCCATAAACTCTAGCCAATCTTTTTTTCAGACTGTTTTTCAAGGTTTCAAATCCAAAAAAATCCAAGAAAGCAACCGCAAAAAAATGGCTATGTGCTAGGAAATTAACTACTTATGATCTGTCACTGTGAAATTCCTTTAAATTCTACTCCTTCAAAGATGGCAACAGTGGATCTAAAGAGCTGGTTAATGATTCTCGTGAAATGCCTTACATTCAGAATAGTTTTGAAAGGTTAAGTTAAAAAGTGTCCTATAAGAAACTGACAGAGGGAAAATATCAGCTTATAAGGAACTGCTCTACAGCATCAGGGATGTATATGTGGCTAGGTTTTGTCACAGACTCCCTATGATATCCTGAGCAAGCAACTGCTTGTTCCTTGTCCCCTGTAAATGCATGATAAGACCTGTCCTGTTTCCTATGGTTTAGTACAAATAATTATATTAGTACAATACTAGTGAATTCCAGGAAAGTCCTGAAAAAAGACAGCCAGTTGTGCTCATACTACATAGCTGGCTTGTTTCTAAATAAGCATCAATACTAATAATGACAATAATGCACAAAATCTTAGCTTACATAATTTACATATACTTTCAAAAAAGGAGAGGTTTTTGATTTTTGAGAATTTGTTTTATTGTAAAATTACATAACCTAAAGCACTTCATAAACCTCAGAAATCTTGGCAATACTGATGTTCGGCTCAGATATTTATGAAAATCCCATTTTAATACCCGCTACTACATCATCTGAATACTTAACTCCAGTCTTATGCTAAATGTTAAAGCTAAATAACATCTTTAACTGGGAGAAGCTTCTAGAGGGGAGAATTGGGAAGAGGCCTATTAAAAGGTAACAAAATATATAGAAGAATGCTGTTGGAATAGGCCAGAGGAATGGTCAGGGCAGATTACTTATTTGATTAGCTTATTTCTGTACAGCTTGAAGTCAGGAAGAGTTCAAGTGTTTTATGCAAAATCATGCAGAGAAAGACCTATGTGAAATACAATTAGAGCTCTATACAACTGGATATTTTCCTAATTATTGCCTAATTATGCAATATACATTGCCTTTTATAATCTACAGTCTAGGATATATGCATGTGCTATTCGTGACTGGTGTTGACATTTGCAAGTGCTAAAATAAGAACTCTGCAGATTTAAAAAAAATATTTTATTATATATATTTCTTCTGTTCTACTCTATAAAATATCTTCTGTAGCATTCTCAAATCTATAACTTCTTTAAATGTGAACTGAATTGCTTATTGTGGCATCTTAGATCACTGCAATATTGTTCTTGAAAATGAGCCTGCAAGGGAAATGATTTTCCGAAGAAAAATAATCTAAATGTAATGAAGACTCTAAAAAAAATATAATTCTGTTTCTCATTCCTTCCAACTCATACTCTCCAAAGGGCAAAGTTTTTGCCATTATGAACAACTTATAATTTCTATGTGTGTTCTGTTAGTTGTTGCCCAGGGTGACCATTAGTGTTTTGGTTATTTTACTACTGTCTCAAAGATTTACATACAGTTTCTTCCTGGTGTAAGACTTCAGTGTACAGCACCTCAATGAAGGGGTTTTGAAAGACTGCTAAGAATTGCGGCAGGGGAGTGGATGCTGTGGGAGACACTGAACTTCAGAGTTACTGCTACCTCAGCAGTATTTCACAATCTGCCTGTGTATAAATCCTAATATACCCAAGTATTCACGCAGGAAAACGGCACCAGGAATATTCTCTGAAACTTTCTGAGTCCTGTGAGAGCTCTACAGCCTATGACTAACAATATACTAGTATTTCAGGAATTCCCTCTATTTCCATTTTTCTGGCTGTGAGCCACTTCTTTATCATATTTACCCCTTGCATATGTTCAATGTGAAACTGCATAAAATTTCATAACTTTATGAAATATTAATGAAAGTGAGAATGAGCAATTTGATTTATAGTCAAAACCCGCTGCTCCTTTTGAATCCTTTCTGAGCTCTCATCTCACTGCTTAAAAATACTATACTTGTGTCAAAGTTTCTTAATACAAAATACAGGAAAAGAGGAATAAAAAAATAATGTGAATCTATGGCCTTGTCAAGTTAAAATTTTGTAGTTCTTTTGTAGCTCTGAAATGCTGCATATCTTAAAAGAAACGCTAAGTACTCACTGGAAATTCATGGACTGAAGTTGTAAGTAAATCAGGTCTGGCAGAGCTGGCATTTGTGTGAAGCTAGGAAAACAAGCAGAGAGCAAGCACCAACAGATTAGTTTACCAAGAATAATGTAGAAAACTTATATTGCCTACCTTAATTATTCACTATTTTTTGAAGGAATTCATTTGGTATTATGTTTCTACTTGATGATCTATTGTTTTGAAACATCTGCCGTTTTTCCTCTTTCAAAATACTAGGCATGTTGTCACCCTGCCTTTTTGACCAGGACTTTGAAGAGTGGTCAAAATGTGTCTGCCATCCCTTGACTGAAGGAACAGGGTTGTTGATAGCAAATGATAGCAACGAGTTTCTATCCGAGTATTTTAGTGAGTATTAACAGAACCCTGTGAAACATTTTTCATAGAATAGAATGGTTTTGGTTAGAATAGACACCGAGCCATCTACTGCAGCTCTTTGGATAGCAGCCATCCTCCAATTCCTACTCGATAGAACGGTCCATTTGTCAAATCCACATCTCTCCAGTTTAGCAACAGGGATGTTGTATGGGACTGTTTCAAAGTCCTTACAGAATTCAGGGTAGATGACATCAGTTGCTCTTCCCTTATCTACCAAGCCAGCAACTCCACCTTAGAAGGCCACCAGATTAGCCAGAGAAAATTTGCCCTTACGAAGCCATGTTGGCTGTCTTTAATTACCTCCCTGTCATCCATATGCCTTGACAATACCTTCCAGGAGGATCCGTTGCATGATCTTACAGGCACAGAGAAGAGGCTGACTGGTTGGTAGTTCCCAGTTTTATAAAAGTCTCCCTCAGATAAAAAACATTTCATTATAATGTTGTAACTCTACAAGCTCTCCAATCTTCCAAAAACTTCCTGGATAGGTACAATTGTAACTTGTAAGAAATAATGACATTTTGGAATATCCAGATCATGACATAGAAAACACAACAGAGACCTATGTCTTTTTCCTTTTTTAAGTCTCCTTTACATACCTTTGAAACTGACAGTTCTTGACAGAGACCACAGCCTCCTAGAGCCTTTTGCAAAAGAACAAACTACCTTTTCAATATCCTACCTTTCTTTTTTTTTCCATGCAATACCTTAAACTGTAAATTTCAAAGCTTTAAGGGCTCTCTTATGTGTCCATGTGGGAGATCAAAATTCTTTCAAGCTGGTTACTAAGAGAAAAAAACAAAAAAGGGGAGTTTCATTTCTGCTTTGAATCACCAGTTACATTAACAACCTAATATCTTCAAAAGAAAATCACATTGTCTTGAACGCTTATATAGATGTATAATGCAGAGAAATTTTTACTTAATATTTTTTCTAATAAAAATTTACTTTGAAATGTAATTATTACATTGTTAGTGTATCAAAAGACTTTTGTTAAGGCACATTTTGTGTGCAGTGCCTTTACATATAAACACTAAAACATACAAAGGAGCTACCTAAATACATCAAAAGAGACTGCATTTATTCCTTCCTTTATTTTTTATTTGTGTTGTAACCTCAAATGGTTGATTATAAACAGTTCACCTCTGCATTTTTATCTTTATCATCTGCCTTTCTTTATACAATTGTGATCTTTGCTTCATTAAGGTCAGCGTGTTTTGTCCATGATAGTCAGTTACATTCTCTGCAAGCATTCCTCCTCTTACAACAGTCTGACCTTCAGTGACTGAGAACCAGGAGAGAACTTAATTAACTTTTATGCTTCAAGACCCCTTATTAAGATTCTGGTAATAAGATAGGAAAGCATGCTAAGAAGCTAAGCAGAACTTAGTCTTTCTGCAAACTTAGATGAAACCTACAGGGACTCTGACTCGCTTGGCAGAAACCAGGTTCAGTGCTAGGAAATTTTGCAAAAGCACCATGACCTAGTACAATTACGTATCTCCATTTCCTCAGAGTGTCTCACATGCTACCCAGCTACTTAATGGCTCACTGCAGGTGTCTAGGTCTCAGAGTGAGATGAAACCAAGCTATCAGATAGAATTTAGGTATCTTTATCTTATTTACTCCTTCAGACATTTACTTTATCATAACAGTATCATATCACTGAACAAAAAATCTACATTTCTAGGCCAAGTTGTATGAGAAGACAGAGAGTCAAATAGCATACAAAGGAAAACAAGGGGATGTCATTAACGATGTCTAAGAGAAGCTGAATTTTTTCTTCATCTGTTTATTGTGAACTGCAAGTTGAAGAAGGAATGTTTTTAAGTGGAAAAGAACCCAATAAAGCTTCTCTGAAGAAGTGCATTATATTTGACAAATCCAAGAAACACCATTCACTTTCTATCATCCGTTGTTAGATAGGGACACAACCAGTGCTCACTTCTGCTAGCACAAGGCCTGAAGCCCTCCCTTAAACACTGGGGAAAGATGGTAGGTCTGATGAGCTGTAATGGGAAGTATTTTTCTGCTTTCTGTTGCAGACTTATTGAGGTTTGAACAAAGGAGTTCAAGCAGTTGGAAAGAAGGCAGGAGTTTAAACAGTAAAAACATTAGGCTGAGGTGTATATGTTTCTGCATTGCTCTTAGCCAAAAGATACAGTGTTCAGAGAAATAACAAAAGGAAAAGCTTATGTCTGTTAAAATGGCCAGAGGATGCAAAAGGCTCCTGAAAGCTCTGAATCTACTGCAGGCAGACATTTCAGAGATAGCCATGATACTCTTTCTGAAGCTCCTTGACATGTCCCTAGAAGAAAGTTTTGCAAGGACAGTCCACAGCCTTTCAATTGCCAGGATCATGTCAAGGTTGAATTCTGCCTGTCTCACAGAAGAGATCAGAGATGAGAATGAAAATGCCCTTTGGTGGTACACCACGATAGTGTCTTCTCCCCATTCTGCCCTCCTCCTTGGCACACCCAGGTTTCTTCTCAATAAATCAAGCTGTCAGAATTGTTGGCATAATCCAAGAAACAGTGTGCCTGTTTTGTTTGAAACAGAGCTGGATGTCTGGTTTCAAAGCACTCACTCAAATCAAGGCTTAGGAATTTCACAGACTTATGTTTAGTGACCATCCTGGCATGCCATGGCTTTTGTGTTATATTAAAATAAAAGTTAAAAAGGCATGGTTACAGGAATATAGAACACAGTGAATTGTTAGCATAAAGAACTGCTGTGTGAGAGCTGAGGCAGCAGCCATACTCATACTGTAACCTGAATGAAAACTTGGTCAAGAACCAGGGAAGCTGCATTCTGTAATTGTTTTCATGCAAGCCCTTCTTCAGTCCTTAGGTCTCATTTACGTCTGCGAACAAAACCTATACAAATTAAATGATTCTAGAGAACACAATGATCCAGTTAAGAAGTGCTGCTGTCTGCTGACACCCCTGTGCCACCACATCTTGTAAGTTAAAATTCCAAGAAAAGCATTAAGTACTGAAACATTCAAGAGCTCAGCATGGGGTTTTTTTGTCTGATTGTTAGTGAAATCAGAATGAAACAGTTCCACAATATAAACTCCAGTTTTCCTGGCTGATTTGGTTTTTCCATTAATTCAGCTATTGGGCAGGAAGTTGCCCTCTGTAATAGTCACAACTTTTACAAGTTTTAGATATTCTGGATCAGAAGAAGGGAAACTTTACAATGTTTTGCAATCCGTCTGGCAGCGGTCAGAGTCGGTAAAAATAACCTTTAAAAGAACTGATGTAGCATACTTCCCCTTGGTTCTCCCTTTGACTGGAGCAGAAAGATCAATGGAAAAACTCTTGTGACATGGAGCAAGACAAGAAGATTTTCTTGATTATGAAAAGATTGTACACCTTCAATCCATTTGCATTACATCCTCAAAAAGAACAGTTCTGTTATTTCATGTTGGCCTATAACGGGTCTTTCTGGTCATCCACATCGAATACAAAGCTCAGGAGTATAAATCATAACAATTCACTCACGAGGTACTTCCAGCCACAATAAAATAATGTAATTTTATTTGACAGAATCATTTTGCACCCCTTGAAGAAGAGAATCAAATAGACTTAGCATAAGCAATGTTCTAAAGTAACATTATCCAATTATATAAAAGAGGAAAAAACAAGCAAACAAAAAAAAAACACAACCCAAGGCTGGCAGCAAACCCCAAAGCAATTATTTTGTTTTGGAGTTGATCCACTGTATTTTAATAAAAGCCTTTATAATTACATAATGACCCTTCACAGTTAGCAGCAAATGTTGTTGGCTTAATTATATAAAATATAGTTCACCTCTCCAGAACTGTCCACACCTCTTGAGATAAAGACCTGCAGCGTGATAAAGCATACATGACAATTACAAATGGGTAAGCAAAGTGCATAGCAGAGCTGGCAGTATTTCTCTTGCAAAGAACGCACTTTACCAGAGTAGTTCTTAAACCACATATATCAAATGCGTTATTAATGAGCACACGACCCCACACAGAACTGCAAGCCGCAGGATACAGTCCAAGCCAGCCACACATTTAGATGGGGTGGAATGTGGTGACAAAAGGGGCTAGACTGGTCTCCATCCTCCTGTTAGCTGCAGTTTCTCTACCACAGCAACAGCAACCAATGGAGCTGCTTTCCAGCTCTTTCAATTCACATGCTGGGTCTGGCTGATGGAGCCATCAAGAGAAAACAGACATGCAACAGAAGCAGTACTAGTGCATGTGCACCTCACCTAATGCAACTACCCAACATCTCTTTCTGCCATGTCTTGTGTCAAAGAACGGAGGAGAGCAGAGCTCGCTTCCCCCTCACCCACACCATTTGCCCTAAGTCTACATTCCCCCAGTGTGAGGTTTTCCTCCCAATCCTTTGTAAAAGTCTGTCTCATGGACAGCAGTAGATGCGCTGCAGCTCAGCTCCACTCCAACTGATGGCTCATGACTGAAGCTATCATGGTGCTGAGCCAGAGCTAATGAGCCCTCCTGAGTGGCTACACATGATAGCTCTGGCTCAGTGTTGGGGAGCCATCACTGTGCAGCCCCTCTCAAAAGTGTCTGGAGCCCCCTCTGTTGTTCCCAGAAGACGGGTCTCTCTGTGTGGAAGGGCCACACAGCACTGGACCTCAAAACGACTAACCTAAATCTCTTGGCGTTTAACAATCCAACTAGTTTCAAGACAGCTGTCACATCCTGGCCCTTGTTTCCCACAAGTCTAGCAACAGAGCAGATGGCGAGTTCCTACCCCATTTTCTCCTGCAAACCTCTCTCATCTGTTCACCCAGCTAGCAAAGAAGCCTATTATCACTTTTCCTGCTGAGAAAAAATGCTGGTAGCTAAGAAGTGCGTGCTGTGAAAGCATCCCTAGGTAATTTGCTTTCAATCACCAATTCACCCCTTAAATCTTCTTTCAGATGTAGTTATCCAAAACACATCTACTATCCAGTGGCATTTGCTTGCAACCTTTCATCATCCTGATTACTTGATAATCACAAAAACAAGTACTGCTGATCAATTTGCCACTAGCCCAAACTAGTCTTTCATTTAGAGTCACAAAGTTTAAAGCAATTGGTTTCCTTTTACCTAATTTCAGTTCTCTTTCCCTTAGCTCCCCGTAAGATCTGGAAAACTGAGAATCAGTGCAGCAACTTCTGAGGTTTTTTTAGTAGATGATTCATCGGTTCATAGCCCCCATTACTCAGCCTTAGGAACTGCTTGGTCCAATTGTTTTCCATCCTGGTAAAAACAAGTGTTTCAATCATTTGAATGAAAAAGGCAGTGCTGTACATCTACCCGCACCCTGCAGCTCACACACCAGGTTTGCTCTCAGCAATGGAGACCTGAGTTTGACCATGTAGTACAATGGTTAAATCTCTACATTCTAGAAGAACTCTCCGTATCCATTTTAGCTATTAGAAGAATCCAGTGTTTGGGAAGGAAAGTGTTCTGCCAAGGAATACATTTTTTCTTATGTTTAGTTTTGTAGTTCAGCACTGATTATTCAAACTTGTTTATAATCAAGCACAGAAAGAAAACAAACAATTACAGTTCTTTCACAAAGTTACAATGCTCTTGAGTTACAACACTCTTGCTAGCCTGGGGTCTGCTTTTCTTTTTTTAGTGGCAAATTTTAGATCTTTCTGGAAAAATCTGGATATGCTATGGATCTGGAAGTGTTTTTCAGTCCCTGCTGGATCCAAGTGTACGACTCAGTCACATCCGAGCAATACATAAGTCATATATGGCTTCATGCAGTTCTCTCTTATCTTTCCACTTGTCATAATTACTTTAAGAGTTTATTAACTAAATTTTTTGGAAGTATTTTCTTGTGAGGAAATACTGCACCCTACAATATAAAGTCTTATTTCTACTTTATCAAAGTATAACTTACTATAGTTTCTTTCTGGAACAGACAGCAATGGATTTGCTCTCATATTCAAAGCTACAGGGGTTATAACTGTGCTCTTAAACTGCCTCAGCAGTGAGTAAAAGGAGTAGTTCAGGCTCAGTCTTACAGTTCCTCAATTTTCAGGTTCAATTTCTTACTAGTAGAAATTCAGAAACACTTGAAGAAAATAGTCTCCATTATCCATTTAGGAAGCTACATATTTTCCTGTAGAATTTTTTATTTACTGAAGTGACAGTATGTTCCACATTCCTTCCCTTTACCCTGAACACATAGTTTCTGTCTATCCTCTCCTTTGAAGTTTTACTCGCATGAAAATTCACCAAGCTGGGATTGCAGATAAGAGAAATCATTCAAGGATGGCAAGCATCATAATAACTATCTATCTATCTATCTATCTATACTAATAATGCCCTCATAGCTCTGTCTATGCAATAGAGAAATAAAGCTAATGCACCTGTGGCTTTCCTAAATTACTTGTGCTTTAAAACTGAAGTGTCTCCATAGCAACTTTCAGGCATCCTAGAAGGGAGAAGGACAATATTTTGCAGAAAACATGGGGTGGATTTGAACTATGTTGTATGTGAAGACCAAATGCTCATACCTCTTGGTAAGAGTATGAACATGTGTCCTGAGCTTGTAATGGCCCAATATCCATCCCAGAAAAATGGTTCTGTAAGAGGTCACCCTCACTTCTGGCTGCGACAGACCGGCAGGGAGCAGCAGGAGCAGCAGGGCAGTACCATTCCAAGGCACAACCCACAGCAGCCAAGCGAGCACAGAAGGGCTGGATCAGTATGGCTGACCTGGTTCTGCTGAGAGCCCAGAGCTCCAGTAGGGCGAGTCTACTGGGACGAGGCAGGTCCCAGCTCAAGCTGGAACATCAGGTCAGTGAGCAAGGGTCAGGCTGGCCCGTAGCGGGCACAGGCACACCTGCAACATGGCTCAGGCAAATGCCAAACACAGGAGCCTCAGTTCAAGCAGCTCCTGAGGGAAGGCAGGGAAGGCATCTGCTGGGCTTAGCAAGGCCTGACAGCTTCATTATTAAAGCTGGCCCTGGGCCCAGGCAGCCAAACCCTGCGAGGGAAGGCAATGCCCTCGAGGCCCTGGCCGTGGCTGCTTGTGAAAACTAGGAGAGCAGATCTGCAGCTACTTAAATTTTATGAGGGTCAGGGGAGAGATTGCAGTGCTTTGTGACTTTGAAAGGAACGTGTGGCACTGCTTGCCCGCTGCAGACGGGCAGTTCTGGTGGCTGGCACATAGCACGGCACCATCTGCTTCAGGGACACTGCGCTTGCTCCTCCGTTGTCATTTTTCACAAGCTGAAAAATGCCATTCAGTTTGGAAGTCTATGTTTTGTGCTACATATGGGAGCAACAACTAATAATATAAATAATGGCAGGTGCTTCTAAATGAAACATAATGTCTTTAATAAAATCATTCTAATAAAAACTATATTTCTCCCTACAGTGTCTACTGCACAGTGAATTGCTTTCCTAAGTGGAAAAGACTGAGCCTGTCTGTAACTACCCTGAAGTGTTGTTTTGCTTCATGACATCTTGGAAGAGTCCACCGTAACCCCTCTGCAGCCCACATGCCCGAGTTTTTTTCTCCGCAGAAACCAGTACACCGCAGGGCGGCCATTTCCCTGTGGCGGCACTGAGCTGTGCCTTTCAGTGGCATTGCCATTGCATGAGGTGCAGGTGGTGTTGCCTGTTGTTTAGGAAAAAGGAGCTGGAGTTCTTTTCTGCTCCTAATTTCTTGCTCTGTCTGTCACTGAATAACTCTGTGACACTGAATAACTCACATTTGTTTCCTCCACAAATAAAATAATAGTAACTTTTGCAAGCACTTGAGGGTCTTCAGTTGGAAGGCAGCATATAATCACATCAGGTGATTGTAAAATGCTTTCAAGGGAAAGACAGCTGTCTGCATATACGTAAAATATTGGCAGTCAAGCAGAAACAGCATATACTTACTACTTACATACTAGCACTACAGCTCTGTACATCTAATTTTTTTTTTTGTTGGTGAAATTTCTTGCCCGTGATCCTTTACATATTTGATGCAGGGCCTGTTTTTGTGCTTCCCCATCATGATCTGATCTTTTGGTGACTATTCCCTCTGCACTAGAAAGAAACATACGGTTTGGGTAGGTTTTGCCCAAGGCAAAATAAAAAGCTTATAATTTTGTTTCTCTCACAGGTCTTTTTTTTTGTTGTTGTTGCTGTTCATTATGTGGTGATCTATTTCCCACAGCTTCAAACAGATCTCAGAAAGTTTTATAGTCTGCATTTGACCTACTATTATGTTCTTCTCTTCTCTGTTTTCCTCAGGGGCCTTACACAATTCCCATATAGCTTAGTAGGATTTTGAATTGGACTTCAGAACTGGAAGAACAAAATGGTTCAATATTTGCCTTTCAGATACATAGAGCTAATTTAGACATAAGCATTTTTGTGTCTGCAGTTAAATAAAAGCCTTGCAATTAACTCTGCTTTGAATTTAAACACAATCTGGAAATATTTTCATATAAGACATTGTCTGTAGCCCATAAGAGCAGACAGATGCATGTCAGGAAGTACAGATACTGCCCCTGTGCTGGTGAAGAAGAGGCTGAGCTGTCATGGGGCCAGAACCGCAGAGGCAGTCAGGGAACAGAGCATGGACAGAGGGTCAGTGATGTATTGCCCAGAGCTGCTGACTTTTGCTGGTATAAAGGAAAGGGAGGGCTCATATAGGGCAAACAAGTCACCAGCTGGGGACAGCATCCAGGAACTGGGAATGAAGCAGGAAAGGTCTGGAAAAAACACATAAGAGATAGGTTCATCCTCTGACAAAAAGTTTAGACATTCAGAAAGCACTGCTGTATTTTGGAGCCCGTGACACAACCCAAGCTTCTAGTAAGAGCAAGACATAATTAAGCAGCACTAGAAGTTATGTGTATGTGTGCATCTCTAGCCTATGGGTCTTGTTTCTGCCAGCAACAGCCTCTAATCTGCCTCAGCCTGCTCCTCTACTCCAGTATGTCTCCTGTCTCTCCCTTCATACTCTCCTGAAAGCTTCCCTGCCTCCTTTCCTCTTTTATGCCTCTTCTTTTGCATAGGTTATGTGATCACACAGATTTTCATAGAGGCAATTTGTACTCTTGAAAACACAATTATAGGCTCTCTGCTGTGCTTCCAGACACAGAGGGGTGTAGAGGCGGAATGGAGGAAGGGACTGCTGTGGGACAGGCAAAGCAAAGTGACCACGCTGGGGTACCTTGGGCAGCAGTTCTCTGTGGGCAGGAGTTTCATGACCTGACCTCCATGATAACCCACTGGTAAAGACTAATTTCCTTCTTCTCCGCTATTTCTCACTCCCTTCATCCTTCTCCCACTCCCCCTGCAAGTAGGGAAAGAGCAAAAAACCTATATTTATGTGGCCAGAGCAGCAGAATAACTGGATGTGTACTCAGTAGTTTAGACTGCTTTGGGAGCAGGAGCCAGAAGTATCTTCAGCTGGAAAATGAGAGCACAGAGGCAGAGAGAATAAAGAAAAAAAAGAAAAAAAAGTACTGGTGGAAATATGAACTTGCCAGAGTGGGAAAATGTCAAGTGAAGAAAGTGTTTTGCCTCTTCATATGTATAGAAGAAAAAAAGGCTTTTACTGAACCAGGATTATCAGGGCAAGCACAGAGTGGTAGGGGAAGAAAATAAACAGCAAAATCAACTGTAGCACGAACACCTTATTTCTCCAGAAAAGGGAAAGAATATTGAGAATATTGAAATCGCAGGACCAGCCAGCTTGATTTCTCATATTCATATGTCTGCCTTGATGTTCTTTGTATGCCACAAAATGGTATTTGCTGCAGTTATTTTTCTCTGAATTACTGTAATTGAGAATATCAGGACAATAATTTCCTACTGAATAAAACAAAAGGAGGCATTAGGATAAAATGTCCCTTGACAATGTCCATGTGCTATTAGCACTAGATTCACTGCAAAAAAAGTATAAATTATTCAAGCTGAAAAATACAGTGCAACACTTAGGGTTGTTATGCAAAGTTGGCATGGCACAGAAAATCATGAAAAAAATAAGTCCCTGAATATTACACACTCAGTTTGCACTGCTAGAAAGGGACATTTCCATTAGCTGGCACATAGTCTGTGGACCAACAGCCCTGAAAACACACTGAAGTGACCTCAGAGTTTCCATTCTCTATTCTGTGATTAATATTTCCTGCCACAGGAGTGCAAATATCTCTGTATTCCACATGCTTTTCTTCCTGTGATGTGGGTATTGCTGTCTGCTTTGGGCAGGTTACAAGTGGGCTGTGCTGCCCTAAACAATAAGGTTGAATGTAAGTGTTCAGAAACAGGAGTGAACAACAAAAGAGCAGGGTTATTATTCAGCACACCTGCATCTTCCTTTTGTTAGTGGCTGACTGGGAAGGACAGTGACAGAAACTGAACTGCGTTTAACTTCTAGTGTGTTGGGAAAGGTGAGCATTAAGCAAGCAAAGGGTAATCAGTGTTGCTTGCTATAGGCTAGAAGGGGTTAAAAATAAGCCTATAAAGGCAGCACAGGAGGGTGTTGTTTGATTGTTACTAATCATTTATCTCAATCTGTAGAATGTATGGTGTAGGCTTTCAATATGGGAAAGTGTCTTAGCTAGTACCTCTTCTCTTTTATCTTTTTATTAATTTATTGTTTTTACCTGGTATATGTATTGCAGCATATAAGGACGAGCAGAAAACACTAAGGTCTTCAAAATCACTCTGGTATGAGTGTCAGACATTCTCATGTAAAATGACACTCATCCTTTCTCTCTCTTTCTTCTAAAATTCTATTAGTTCCTGCTTCTGACAGTCCATCAGATTTTCAGCCTTAACTGCTGGCTTTTATTCTGTTAGTCATAGAGATCTGAATACGTATTTCACTTCTCAAAAGAAATTTTTTAGAATTGACAATAAATGTTTTTATTTGGAATCATGGGGAAGCCAATAACTATCAAAATTATAATTTTCTGTAAAAGACAGAGGACTGACCCCCACAAAAGAAAGCACTGAACCCTACCTGGGCTGTGGGATAATTTAAAAGCAAATGCAAGTCTTTTATGCCCCAGCTGTGTGTTCCCAGTCTCAAAAACATACTATTCTACTGTGCTGCAGCAGTGAAAGCTCTGCCACCAAAGGTCATCAGAGTTATACATTCTTTTAAACAGGTTCCATATCAACAAGTGAAGCTTTTCCAGTGGAATCCAAAAAATGACCAGAAAATTGCCTTACTTAATTCAGCCAACATATTGGTGCTATTGGGAATTTCTCTTTTCCTGGCCTCTCCCTGCGCTGCTCTACAACATGTAACCTCTTCAGCACTGCTGTGCATTGTTTTGAAGTTTTCAGCGTAAGTGGACCAAACCACCATTTCATTTCCAGCACAGCTGGCACTGCTCAGTTTTCTTCCATTCCTTTCTGCTTTACCTCTTCCAGCCTCTCAGCCATCCTTGCAGAAATGGACTTTGCCTTTCTGACCCTCCCTATAACAAAGGATAGATCAGTGGTCTCTGTTTCCACCTCTTCCCTCATATTTGCATCATCTCTCCCTAGCCCTCTTGAAGGGCTTCACAAATACAAAAATTATCTTTGCTATTAGCCAGTCTTTAAATCTCTCCTCTGTTTGGGCTTACAAGCTATGAGTGATTTAATATTTTCTCATTACTTTTTAGACACTTTAGGAACCCATTCTCTCTCTGTCCAGCTACCAAAGCTTTTATTTTCCTCTGATTAACAGATGAATGAGGTCTATCTAGCTGATAATTTAGAGAAAATAAAGCCCTAGAGCATGACAGATCTGTGTGCTAGAAAACATGGTGATGTTTTTGGAAACATGGTGATGGGGATTTAGAGTACCTGCCGTATAGATCTGCTGCTCAAATGGTCCCTTCCTCACTCCCATCTTTGGTCTCTTCTGTCAGCAGCAGGAAAGCAGAAATCCTGAAAGGAGCCGGGTTTTCAAGGGACAGCAGTGACCTCGGTCTGTCATCCTTAGAATAGTGAATTTCGGTTTTAGCTATGCTTTTGAAACACAGGAACCTGGTTCTGGCTTTTTCTCCTGCTTCATGGTGCAAACAAATCAAAATACGTAATAAAAGCAGAGGTGACTTCAACATATGGACAAACTATTTGAATAAACAACTGCTTGAGAAATTAATTTCTAACACGGAACTAATAAACTGATAGAGCTGAAACTATCCCAGCATCCACCAGTACAAACAGGATATACTTGGACCAAGAGCTAAACTTGTTTATTTTTATTATCACCATTTTTTCACTCCTGGTATGATTTTTTTCAGTTACAGGCAGGACTTACTTCTTAGGTAAGTGAATGCTGTTGTTTGATGTCAAACTAAACCCTGCTTAAAGCATGTAGTTACCACACCAAGAACTTCACCATATCTTCTTATTCACTCTCAGCAACTGCAATGAGAAAAATATCTGCAAATCCCTTTAGGTCAAGAGAATAGGTATGGCTGGTCTGAGCTGTGCCAATGCACTTGCAGAACTTACTGAGACTTGTTCAAACATATAAGGTCAAATAATTCGAGAAGGCAAATAAACACCCAAGCCAACATGGAGAAGAATGAAATTTCTTCCTCCTGCTGCATCCAAATGACTGTATTACAATAACACCAGTAACATGTCATACAAATGAACATACTAGTTCTTTTGGTTGTATGCAGGCTTTGACTCTCTGTGACCTGCTACTTAATTGGCAGACTCTTTTATCTATCTGATGTTAAAGCATTAAAGTATTATCCAACCTCATTTCACCTTTACCCTACTCTGGTATTTCAGATTTGGCTGATGTGTGGGACAAAGCTAGAAGTAACCTGAGCAATAATATTGGCAGATTCTGGATTAAATGCCTGAAATCATACATTAAGTGTGTCTTGGTAACTGACTGGTCCTAGGCAAGTAACTTCTGAGAAGCCATTGTGCCAGATAAAGAAAATCAAACCCTTGTGGGACAGGAGCAGATGCAAGATCAGGAAGATTCACTGCAGTTCATTGAAAAGCTGCTTTTGGTCCATGACAGTACTGTTTGAAACCTTTTATCATGACAGAATTTAGGGATTCCTTAACACACCAAAGATGTTGGAAAATAAAAATATAACACAACATAGAGCAATGTAGTCTTTAGACTGTTAGCCTGGTATCAGGTTAGGGTTACTTTTTTAAAAATTATTTTTGCCCTTTTTAATTTCTCAACAGTGGCTTCAAACTTTTTCCAGCAAAAAGATAATTGTTACTCTTCACTGTAATTGTTGAGCATAATATGTTTTGAAACATTTCAGCTAATACTCAGAGTAATATTCTGATGCAGAGGAAAGAATGCAGTCCAGAATTTCCAGGCTTAGAGTGTGCCAAGATGCTACAACTCTGTTTATGATTTATCTGTCTGGTTTTACTGAGTAAACACCTACCACAAATACAACAGCAAAAGAAGCCACCTACACCTCTAACCAGCAACAAATAAAATAACTTTACATGGCTTTTTTTTTCCTTGAAGAAGAGAGAAAGTGTATGAGCTGCAATGTGAGGAACTGTAGAGTAATTCCTTTTAGTCCTCGTTTATTGAAGCAATGAGGGAAATTTTGAGAGTGGGCAGAGGGTCAGTAGCAATAACAGCAGGAACAGCCTCCTCTGTTATGGTTATGCAGCCAGGTTAGAAAGGGGAAAAGGCCAGGACAGTCATCCACAAACACTTTGAAAACCTTGATATAACTGTCTATATCTAGTGGGAAAACACTGAAATATCTTTTCAATATCCGTTGTAAGCTACATAGTGGCAGAAGAACTAACATTATTTTTAATTTCAGAAGTATGAGGTGTCTGTATTTGGTTGCACATTTCTGATTTTTCAGTCTGCAAGGAAAAAGATTTCAGGTAGGAGAAATAACAATAAAAGGGACATGTATACCTTTCATGTAGAATGGCTGTGTATTCTGAAAGGGTCAAAGATTTTGCACCATGAGATGATGTAAAAAAACACTGACTGAACACAAAGACAAAAACATACTTGTGGAACCCTCCTTCTTTTCAATGTTGAAAAATGTTTCAAAGACTAGCTTTAGCAGTATGACACCATCTCCAACTCATACAATGATCATGAAAACACATTTCTTGTCTACCAATATTGAAGGAAGTTGTACTGTTTGTATATGCAGTGATGGCAAGTGGGCAAAGTTCTTATATTTTAATAAACATTTTGCATTGTTGTGGGTGTCTGGATGGGATTTACTTCTTGGTTTAATTTTCTTGCTACTTTGAAATTTCTGAGGTTTCAGCTGGGTAATCTTGTTGTATGAGGATCTTCACCCAAACACTTCACGTAACTTCAATGACTTTGTTTATTAGAATCTTGTGGCTGGAATCAATATCTGACTGCATATTTGACTAAATGTGCAGATGCAGGCATCTAATTAACTGTAGTGTTTACCAGACATTTATACAGCCAAATCTTTCTCAGAAAGCTATCAAATGGTAACATGGGCTTTGATTTGGCACAGCACACAGCATTGCTTTGTACTTTTTAAGGCATGGTTAATCTGTGAAACACAATCCTCTCTGTTAAGAACCAACGTTCTTCCAGTGAGAGTGGCTCCCTCCTGCGTGTGGAGCCCATGGCTGGGCAACACAGCTGCCCTTGGACCGAGCTGTCAACCTTGTCTCAGCCACATCACATACCAGCAGGAAAATGTTGTCACTGGTGAGTAAAAAAGATGCGCTAGTGCAGAGCCAAACAGCTGGTGGAATCAGGTAAGTTATCCCCGTGCTTTAATTGTAGAAGGCAGTATTCACACAGGAAGGGTGGATGCACAGTGTACTCCACGGCCCTTTGGCCACCAAGACATGCTGGAAATGCTCATGGCTGCCACCCTGATGGGCTGCTCATACGTCCTGCCACAGAGGCAAAGGCATGGGGGTGTGGGGAACCAGCCACTCTCATCATGGAACAGGAGCAGGAAATGGCTGGATCAAAGCACTGCAGCAGCACCTTGGGGGGCTCCACAGCAGCCTGGGAGGTCACAGGGAAGAAATCTCTATGCTCCTGCTCCTTAACCTTCAGGCCAGAGCTCAGAACAAAGCTGTCAAAACACCAGTGCAACTGCTTTTGATCATGGGATATTAGAATTATCCAAAACAATGTTCAATAGCAGACCTACTGGTTCCAACATCCTAGCAAGCAGAAAGCTGGCTTACTACATTCCAGCTATCTAAATTCTCCAAACACTTCCTCTGAATAAAGCTTTGTTATTTTTTATCTTTGCTACTTGCATAGTATGATGACATGACACATTTCACTGAAGAGGTGACAGAACCTTTAACTGTGAACCAAGTGATTCAAATTCATTTAGTGTTGCTTTTGTGCAACTAGCAGAATAAATACACTGTGTATTCTGTTCTCCTTTGATGAAAGGCTCTACATAGGATTGTTATTTGGTGTTAAATGCACAGATGATATTTTTTGAGAGATGTCAACAAGCCTGAAAATTCTGGAAAGTTGCTGGCCTGTTGAGAATAACAACATTGTTGCTGTGGTAATGTTACAGGCATCTTCCTAGATCTCCTTCAGTACATGGATGGCCGATATCCAAGCTACCCATCCTCCACACCCTAAACCGTTAAAATTATTTGCCAAAGTAAATTATCATAACAAAATCAAACAGCTGACCTCATGCTCACCACCTCCTGTATGACTGACTTACACTACAATATAACAGTTTCATTAAATGACCATAATGTTGCCTCTAGTAAAATCTGTGTATGTGCAAGGTTTTATTTCGAAATAGAAACAGCTCCAGAGTGAAGTGGACTCTGATTTTGAAAGGTTGGCAAGTACTTTACTGCAATTAAAACCAAGTAAATCCAGAACTGTCTCAGAAGTTGTGTCGTGCCTAGAGTGGTTAGATCCCATGACTGAAGACATACACATTTGTCATTTTGAAAAGGAGATAAATGGACATGGGAAACAGCCGCTGTCAGTGTAATCAAAGGGAACTATACAACTAGCTGTTCCTTTCTTCTCCCTTTCCTACCCTTAAACTAAATTGCCGAAGTAATTTTGTATTTCTTAAAGTGCTTTTCCCATCACCTTCACCTAGTAAGAAAATGTCTTACCTACTTTGCCAGAGCTACCATTAAAGAATATCCAAAGAAATCTGTGAAGTCAGCACGTGATAAAAAAAGTGGTCTGCATCTCAGTTCCTCTGTTGCTGTGCTCACACTGGACTCAAGAGGCAGGTGTGGCAAGCAGGTCTGACTTCACTCCCTACATCTGATGCAGCTTGTTCAGCAGCTTCCCTACTTCCCACTCTTAGGAAGAACAGAACTCCTCTAACTTACTTTTTGCTTCCCAAGGGTTCCTCACAGTAAGGTTGACCAGCCCTTTGAGGTACACTGGTTTAAACTCATTTACCAGGCTACTAGCCTGTATTGGACCCCAAAGACCTCCTCCAGACTTGACCTACTGGGACACCTCTTGGCTACTTGCAGGGCTGTGCACCCATCATTCCTTTTTAAGAAGAGGAGGTAGAGGAAGGTTGCTCAACCATGCCTGGGTGTCCTGCTGGCGTGGTGCCCATGGTACCATGGGACTTTGGCCATGGGACCTTGGAAGTGGTTCTGGACCCTGTATGGCCAAACACGGATGGAGATCCTCCTTTCTTCCCTGCTTACTCCTCATGATACAGGAATTTACACGAGTCTCATTTTGGTTGTATAGTACCCAGTCAGAGTTTTCTTCCACTGCAGCACAAAAATGCTACATCACTGTGCCAAGTACTGTATGTGGGATAACTCACAGGAAAAAGACCTATGTGGTTTCCTCCCCTCAGGAAGAATGATACAGCCCTTGGAAATTAACAGTTGTGTAAAATAAGGAAGGCCTTAAATGTCAGCAAAATGCAGGGCTTCCTTGTTGTTCTTGACCTTTTAGCTATCTTCATGCCATGAAACTTAAATGGAAGACTTCATTAAAATCTACCACAGCGATGACCTGCAGAAAATCGAGTTACTCTGTTTTGTTCAACTAATGGATCTCACAATCAGCAGCAAAAGCAGAAGCAACTCAATGAAATAATGGAATGTATATAGTACCTTAGGAAACAAAAATTGCTCTGGGAAAAAAGCAAACCAATTGATCAACCAAGAAATCAGGATGTTCTTCAGAAAGCAATTGTAGCTCCTTTACTAACAGCAGTGAACCATGGAAGAACGGGACTATTTAACTCCCACTTGTGAAGACATTAGAACAAAAATTGCGTCAATAGATTGATCCTTCCCTGGGTTTCCATACAGCCCTCTGTGTTCATCAATTATCAGCACTAATTGAGACATGTATCACTGTGTATCCTAAAAAAGTTTGTAAGAGCCCCATCAGACCTCTCCCCTGATGCTAGATCTCAGATGACCCCCTCTGACTGAACATGTAGCCCTGGAGAAAGGCTTTTTAGGAAAGGACCTAGCACTTATCACAGTTGTAATTACATGTTCCTGACCTGTGTATTGCCAAGATATTTAGTTTAATTTGAATGATGCTATCTACAAATCTGGCAGACTTCTACATTTGTGCCCTTGCAAACTAAAGCATATGAGTATGAAAAGAAACAATGACAATTTTTCAGGTCTCAGGCTCTTTAACTGTGAACTTTTATAGCTTCTTGTCTCAGCAAACTGCTTAGCTCATGTCCCTTGCTACAAATGGGTCCGGTCTATTCAGTGCGGAAAGCTAAACCAGGAAATGTTAAACTACCTCAATAAAGGTGAAAATAATGTTCACTGCAAAGCTTATAATCAGCAGGCACTCAAGAAGCTGTTCTAGCTGACTGGAGAAGGTGCTGCAGATACAGGCAATTTACCTTGCATATTCAAGTTTCTTGAGTAGCTTCTTTGTGAAAAGAGTTCAGCCCCACTAATGAATGTTCAGGTATACTAGGGTTTAACTGAGGATGGTTTTAATTTCAGATTATATTACTTTAATTACTTTGATAGAACATTTTTCTAATGTTCTAAGTGCTAGCATGAACTAATTCATAGTGAGTTTGTGAATCTGTTATTTCAGATTCCCCTTTAGATTAAACATGCTTTTCCTGTTGTTGTGCTTCCCTTCCTTTCATCTTCACCTCCAATTGCCCTCCCTGAATTAGGCCCTGAAACTGTAACCACAACTGAAACTCAGCTTTTGTTTCCCTGGGAAAACCAAGATAAACTCTTCAAAACTGCTCTTACTGACAGTTACTCTGTTCTCTTCTTCATTGTTGTAAACCTTAGCTGCTTCTGCTGCAGTTTTGATTTATTTTTTTAATGTGTCTTAGCAGAACAGTATACATTTTTACCCTTTCCTTGCATAACTCATAAGTTCAATTAATACAATGCCAAATGTCTTTTGGCATGTATTGTACTTTGCCTCCTTCAGGGCTATCTTTGTGGCCCACATTTGACTTGCATTCGACTAGCACATCACAGTTCTCATTCTTGTTTGCAGCTGCTTAGCTTCCATTTTGCAACAGACATTCTTGTTTCTCTCAAAGTATAAGGCTTGTAGACTGCACTACTGAATGCACTTCTTTTCTTTTACTCCAGTACTAATAGACATCCAGTTCTTCCTGTATGTAGAATTTTTGATTGTCATGTACTGATATCTTCCATGTTTGCATCAACATAGTTCCTCAGTGTCTTTCTGTTTTTAATAGGCTACAGACAGCATTTACAGTTAGTTAGTTCATTTAAGTTAGTTCATTTTTCCTGTCTTCCTGGATTAAGCTATTCTCACACTCCACCTCAAAAAATACTTTAAATAAAGTGATTCTACTACAAGAGGAAAACTCAGGGAAAGGCATGATGCACCTTCAGTGATGGTTAGGTTGCTCTCCTAAGATATAAGAGACTAGGACATACAATCATGTTCAGAGGTGAGCAAAGAATTAGGATCTATGTCATACTGGTTATTGGAAGGGACTTCTTTTCCCCTTTTGATCCTGCTTTATTTAGGAAAAGTAAATCTATATATTTACTTTTACATGTAAATTAAAATTTACATGGGTAAATTTAGGGGGTTTGTGTAGTGAAGCCCATCTATTCTCTCAGTAACTTTGTAAATTTCTCCCAAAATCTGTAGTCCTGTAGAAATGGATCAAAATGTTCACAATTAGATTTTGTGTAGTGAAAGCAAAGACCTGTGCTTCATGATAAATATGTGCCCCTTGTGTCTGTTGAAACAAATATATGGAAACCATCCACTGAGAATGCAAAGTAAAGTCTAGGAAACTCAGACCCTATAAGGATTACACCTAAACAATGACCTGCAAGTTGAGCAATTCACTTATTAACAGGGTCAGAAATTTGCATTCTAACAACAATGTATTTCTTTTCAGTCATCTAGACGTTTTCCTGAGGCCATACTGGATCAACATTACCGCCCATTTCTTTTAATTTCAGCTCATCAAACAAGAAAGCAAAGAGATGATTTTTTAAAATTACTTCTTAATACTGTTTTATGATATCCTCCCCTTTAAACTCATTAGTTGGAGCAAATAGCAGTACTACCTTCTGCTGCAGGAACAGGAATAGGAATCTCCTGATAAAGACCAATGTGATGGAGGGAGGCAGATTACCTTTTAAATGGTTGGCACTGTTTCATTAGTGTGCCTAAAGCCATGAAGCTGCATCAGACCAACAGTTATGCTGAGCAAGGGTCTGACGGCAAGTTGATCATACTAATGTGCTCTGCTCTGTGAAAAGTCTAAGATGGCACTGGCTGTAAAATTTTAGCATCCATCAGTATATTTGTGAAGGGCAATCAGCACACCTACAGCTTTCAGACAGGGTTTTTCTATTGTTGGTTGTTTGGTGGGGAGACGGTGTTCCAAATGTATTATAACTGGGAGATACAGATACACAAAAGACAGTCATTGAAAAGCTTGTTCTAAAAACATGGCTTAAGAAAAATTTTGACAGCAGAAAAATTTGAAAAGAAGGGGAAAAAACAGAATAGAAAGACTGGTTTTCACCAGATCCAGGTAAATGTTTTGGATACTATTTTTTTCTCAAAATTTTAAATCATTAAATTATTGGCTTTGTGTTTCTTGTAAAGTAGCTGATTTACTGCTTCTGGGAGCATGGAACATCAACAGCCCTTTGCTATCTGTCATTCCCTAACCACTGGGGGTACTTCACATTTCATCAAAGGAGAGGTAACATTTAATCTAATCTTCAGCTGTTTGGATCCCTAGGGTTACATTTTATCATAAACTCATATGTTTAAATTGGTTCTCCTAATTTGTTAGGTATACTTCTGCCTCTTTAATTCTTGGCTGTGGCATGCTTTGAAATATCTAGTTACTTTGCAATACTTACTGCAGAGGTTGCGCAGAGTTCAGCATTGTGGGAGAAATAATTAAGTTCAGTATATATTTGCATTAATGAGATTGAGCTGCTTTGTCATACTCTTGTGTTTAGAGAAAAAGAGAAAATAAGGAAATAATCTGAACATTTATAGACAATTTGCTATCAGAGAACATACTGGTCTGTCTCTCTAAAGAATCTGGAAAAACAAATGCTGAGTAGAAACTGTGAATTTTATGTTTCCCTGGTATTGTCCCAGGGAACTGGGACTCACTATTCTATACATTTATATAAAACAGAATTACATGCATAAGGGATGTTTGGGTGGTGGGGGTTTGCAATACCATTTGAGGTGCTTTGGAAACCTATAGTTGAGTAATCTGAAACCCTCATAAATAAAGCCTGGCTGTGTAACTGAGCTAACAGTGCCAACAATCAAATATTTGCCAGTTGGTGATTTAATGTGTCTCTTCCCCAAATGTGCCGTATATCCCAATCCGAGCAAAACAAATCAGATCTCTCAACTCTAGAATATCACCAGTTCAAAATGAGGATATTCAGGTATTCTGTCTGCAGAATAAAAGAAGAGAAAGAGACTGAGTTGTGAAGCAAATTTCAATTAATTTTCTAAGATTAGTTGTGCTTTCCTTCTGTGATGAATTCTGTATTCCAAATAAAAAGGCATTCTGTGGAAACTCCTAAAAGTACAATGGATTTGCTCTTCTCTTGCAGCAAGGCGTGCAGCACTGCTAGCAAAATGACCAGAATTAGTTCTCTGCATATCCTTCTGTGCCCTGGCCACAGAATGAAATCGAGAGCCATCATCCAAGCCCAGAGCACAAGACACAGCTCAGTAGCATGACAAATATACGGTACACTGTGGTGATTCCCTACTTAATAGAAAAAACAAAGGAAAAACACTGGAATACTCATTGCAATGCTTTTACTCATGCACAATTCTAATGTTTAGCAACCTTACCTCTACAGAATGCAAGGAAATTGAAAATAATTTAAAATCATCTTTGTTCTCCCATTCCAAATTCAAGATCAGTAGTCAAGGAGAATCAGACAAAACCATACGTACTTATCATAGCCTCTTCTCTTGAGTATCAAGTATCTCCTGGTCTTAAAAGGTCAGGCTGGGAAATAAAAGTTTGGATGCTCAATATATTGTCATGCCACTGTAAATAAATACCAGATTTTCCAAGGATTTATTTCCAGACATTCGTGAATGCCACAGTCTGTATCTTGCTCGATGAAAGTCAGCAGCAGCTTATCACTGACTTCTGGATGTTATCTCTTGGATGTGAAAAAAATTCTAACTCAGTAAGCACCACACAACTCAATCAGTTAACATGCTATATATTTCTGTATATTATTATATAAAATGTGTTTCTTCTGAATGCAGCCATCGTGACCTACTTAGGTCACCACTGCAGACCATTTGGAGGCTACTTTCTCTATGCTTGGCAACCAACAAAGTTTTAAAAAGATAGTGAATTCCTAATATCAAAGCTAAATACAGTTTATTTATCTTCAAATGCATATTAGAGCCCATTATTTTGAAATTTATCTGCTCCGGCTTTTATAATTTCTTGTAATATCTATCTTAACCGGTTGTTTCCCAGACTTAATAACTACACAGAGACCCCTTGCAAAAATGACTACATTCCTCACTGCCTTTTTGTTTCAGTTGTTAATGTCAAACCTTTCTGGTTTTACCTTGCTTTCAACTATTTATTTTTTTAGTAGAAGTGTAGATCTCTCACATTTTCCTGCATTTTCACAATCTCGTCAAATTAACACAGGTCATAGAGGCTCTGTACAGTGTTCTGATTCAAATGTCTTTTGCCACACACATAATTCCAGAACAAATCCTTTCATACTGAGTATCTGGATATTTTAATCACAGATTTCACATATATGATGGTTCCTCTTTATACATTATGACATTCCACCTTTTCCGGGTGTTTTCTTACTCATCACATGGTCTGCCTGAACAGCTGTTAGGGGGCTGCTGTAGTTGCATGAAAATGCAAGGAGAAATTTCATTACTCATACTGAAACTGAAGGTGAAAAATGTGCAGAAATCCACTGGGCTTTATGTTCCGTGGTCTTAAATCTTATAAAACACTTGAGGACAGCTGGTACCATAGCAGCTTGGTAGCATTCATACTGTCCAGAAAAAGACCATGAAGAAAAATGTTTCGGAGTCAATTATTATTTACTCTGCTGTTACTTAAGTCTACCTTAAAAAAAGCTAACTTTCATAAATTATCTTGACCAAGGCTGTCCCTGCTTTTTGAACTACCAAAGTCTTTCCTATAAATCCCAGAGGCTGAGCAATCTCCATTGCCATGGCTTTCCTTGGACAATACAGACACTGCCTTTCTCTGGAATTGAGGATGTGCTCTATCATGGTCTTTAGAGACTGAGCAATCCAAAATCAGGTTTGGGAAAATGAAGATGGAAAGATCCTTTTTCAAGAGTAATGAATCAGAAAAGAAAAGCATTGTAAGTTGTATTCTTTTTTCTTTTTAGCATTTCTTTTGTTGGTTCAACAATGTTTACAGTCTCAGTGGAGGAGGGCTAAGTGAGGCACCTTCCCAGCACTGTCTAAGAACTGGACTAGTATGAAGATGCAACCAAAAAAAAACCAAACTAGTGTAGAGGTTTGAAATGCAGGCCCTCTACAAGGGCATTTGTAGGTCTCTTTGGATATGTTTAAGGGACTTCTACTGCACTGAGGCAATACAAGAGTGTTGCTGTTCTCCTAAGCATACCAGAGTTTGTATATTAATCCTCAAAAAATGATCACTGGATACTAATGATGGGCAGGAGAGAACAGATTATTTCTGCCAGTTTCATTTCCATAAAAGGTGAAGGAGGAGTGGATAAAGAGAGGCAAAGGATGCCCAAAAGCAGTGTTGTCTCCTTGAGGAACATGTGACACTGCATGAGAGCATTCATGGAGGCAGAGGCAAGGAAATGAACAACCAACTGTCACACTAGCAAAAGAACCCCCAGATTCATTTTTTTATACCTATCCCAGTTCTGGTGCATGTGTCTTAATGTGTGAGCAGGAAACCACCATAGCCAACAGATTCACAAACTCACCGAAAGCCTGTGTCCAGCCTGATAAATATATGGTATTTTCATTAAACACCTTTTCTCTTTTTAAAATTTTCTTAATTTATTAGCATCAGTTGTTGACTTTTTCTTAGTTTGACTTTTCTTGTTGATGGGCAGCTCAGCAATTCTGAAAACCCTGTGTCAAGTTTCCAGTCTTTTTTCTTCTTAGCATCAATGAGATTTCTTACGACAACAAAATTTTCCGTTAACATATATACATACCCATGTATATATGTCCATTTGCAAGATCAATGTCTAAACATGAACACAAAGGATGCAGTTCTGTTTCCTAGCTGCTGACTTCTAGTGCCTTTTAGAAACTCTGGGATACCATGCCTGGCCTGAAGTGTTGCTCCATAAGAGCCTAGTTTTCCTGTGGTCATATCCGGCAGCTCTGTGCAGACATCTTGAGTATCTAAATAATTCTCTAATGTCTCTTCATACATCAGTTCACACCTATGTGTCACACAAGTTGACTGCCCCTAGATATTTCTGCTTTAAAACAGTGCCAATGGTTTGCATGCAAGGGAAAGTACCATGCTGAGATTTTGGGTCAAAAGAGAAAGTTGTTTTTCCTATACATTCACAGTGTTCAGATCCAGTATCTATTGATATTTGAGTACATTTTTTACAAGAGTCTGATTTATCTCCATTAACTAATAACTGTCTTGTTTCACCACTGATGAATACCTATTTTAGTTAAATGCAGTCATCCATGGGATATCCAAAACATGTTTTTGTTTTGTTTAATTAAGAAAACAAACAAAACCAAAGTTGTTTTAGAAATAAATCTATCACAGAAAATTTTTTTTAATCTTCATTCACATCTTTACAGCTTCATTAAAGTTATCACCTTTCAATTCTGTTTTGATAACATCAGTTACACTCTGGCAGCAGCTAGATTAGCATGGCTTCACATCCTTTCAGATTACCCCTAAACACCAGCAGTTGCAGCCTTTGTGCCTTGATGGTTCACATCAGTTCATGCCTAATGATTTTTTACTGCCTCAGGCCTCTAAGCTTCCCCTGCTGATAAATAATGCATTTCTTTTCATTTCATATTTTGGGTGCTGTAGTTGATCACAAACCTTTTTGTAATAGAATTGGTTCTTTCTCCATCTCCACAGGCATAATTTCAATTGCAGAGAAAAGTGAGACAATGTCAGGCTTCAGAGACTAGAAGAAAAAAGAAGATACACACTCTTCTAGACAGAGGAAGAGCAGCAAAACAGAAACTATCCAAATAAGATTTAAAATATGCAATAAGCTTCCTGAAGCTGGACTTGTCTCAGTCTTGTCTGCATGATTTTGCTTTGGACACTGTTCATTTCTGTGTAAGGATGTGTCCTAATGTCAGATCCTAAGCGAGTGAAGTCCTTTGTAAGTGATACATTTAAGCAGACACATCAGAAGATGTTGAACTCCAAGAAAAAGAGAAAGACATTCTCTAAAGCCTTTGCGTTTATCTAAAGCCTCAAATATAACCATGAAAGCTGTACCCATTGCCTGATATCACAGAAAACCTTTCTGTAAAGAACAACAATAGAACTGTAGCTAGTTGATTCAGTCCCAAACATGGCATCCAGAGCTTGTAAACATTTGTATATGTCTTAATGAAAGTGCTGATAACTCCATGTTTCAGAGTAACTTTGCATCAAACTGTACATCTGAAATATAATATTGTACTTGTCCTGACTACACAATTAAACAGAACAACAGCACATAAAAGGCTAAAAGCAAGCCAGCCTTAAGGTATGTTGTTACTCTGATTGTGACAAAGAGAGAGCACCAGTTTGCCTCGTTCTCCCCCTTCTTTCTGTGTGAGCAGGAGCCATGGTTGCTACTGGAGCTGTACTCCCTGTTTAAATCAACTTACTGCTTGCTTCTCTGAAGGACAGGGAGGAAAGAAAGACAGACTACCTACCTTTACAGCTTTGCACAACCACCATTACTATTCCTTCATTTTGTTTTCATGTCAAGATTACGATGACTCATGCTTGCTGCTTGGCCTTAATATCAATTGACATCTCCTTATATTTCTTCTAGTACTTCACATGAAGTATAGAGAGCTACATCCTAAAGAAGGTCTGGAATGCCTTTTGTTCAATGTACTGGATTTTTCAAATAGTGAAGACTAATGTGTTTTCCCACCCACCTTGTTACACACTGAAACACAGTATGCAAAAGATGCTTAAACAACCCCGGTTTCTGATACAGTGAGAATAAAGGATATAGCTTTCTAGAATGAAAAGCATTACTGCTGGCTTTTATATGGTTATTTCAGAAAATAATGTCCTGTAACTGTCAAGCAGGCATCAAAAATAGACCTGAAAGAGAATATTGTACTTGTAGGTTAGGAGTTCAGGTCCCAGCTCTCCAGAAAGTGACAAAGACCCAAATCCAAAGGACGGTTTGTACATGTAAATTGAGGTTGGACAGAATCTTGACATTAAATTTGAATTTGCAGTACTCAAACCTCTCACACATCTGGTATCTTTACTCTGTGGCACCATCACAGTGCCAGTGCTAAGGTTCCCAGGCACCCTAAGATCTGAATCCTTTTCTGCCAGAAGTGCTGACATCTTGCCTCCTTCTCAGTTTCTCAGTCCCACCATGAATGAAGTTCCTTACCCATATTTCCATGGGGGACAGGTTGAGGACAGGGCTCTTGGTGACATCTCATGGAGCAAGTACAATATACAGCAGCAGCATCTTTCACTGCAGCACTTAATGGACTGACAGGAAGGCCTTAAGGAAGATTGACATTCAGCCCTCTTCTCAGCTTCAAGGTGATCCTCACTGCCAAGGAGGAGCTTAATGGTGCATTTATTTGAGAGTCTGAGGCGTGGGAAATTCTTCCTTCCAAATATTTCTTCAAATAAATAGTGTACATCAGACCATCACTAGATAGCATATTTGACTGTTACAGTCCCATGAAGTTTTACGTGGCACAGGGTTGAGGTGAGTGAGCGGCAGTTGCCCCAGTTTGAAGTAAGTCATAGACTGGTCATTGTGGCATTTTTCTGGGAGATGGGGCTCAGTCAGGCTTCAAGGGCAGCTGAGCAGAGTGAATCGCAGCCTCCCACTGCCTGTGAAAGCGAGGGTGAGGGGAGACTCCTTTTCCCCTGTGTTTGAAAACAGGACTGTCCCTCTCCTTAATGTATACTCAGTTTGGGTTTTGGAGGTTTGGGTGTTGGGTTTTTTTTTGGGGGGGGGGGGGTTTTGAATGAACAGGATCAGGTGTATAGGTGGTCTGAATAGGGTGTGTACACCTGAGGATGGATAGGATTGATATCCACCCCTGCTCCCCAGGATATCTGCTGGTTAATATAGGATCCCCCCCCCCTCAGTCCTTCTGGGTTCCCTGCAGGAACATGTCCCTCGATATCTTTGGCAGGGAGAGGGTGCAAAGCAGGGCAGTGCATTTCACTCAGGGAGTCTAGCCCCCCCCAGCCCCCCAGCCACACCTGGCAGCACACGGGTGGGAGGCAGTGCTCTCACCACCTCGTTGATGTAGGTCAGAAAGCTGTTCAGCATCACATTCCCCGTGAGACATAGGCCACCTGTGGCTTCTGAAATGTGAAGCATAGAGCCTTGTTGCTCTTACAGGCATAGGCACAGGCACCCTGCATCTGTCCACGCACAAAAAATAGGCCCCAGAGAAAGTGGGGCCTCAGGACAGAACAGAGTGATTGCACATACCATGTGACATTTTGTTTTACCCACGACTGTTTCTGTGAACAACTGTATGAAGCTGATGGTGACATTGATTTCAAAAGGATTATCAACATGATTATACCAAAGAATTAATTAATCACTGACATTTGGTAAAAAAAAAAGAAGTCATTGAAATTCTATTACTTCATTATTAGCATAATGAAGAGATTGTGTTTGCCCTCTTTGGCAATCAATCAAGTATCTGCAATGCACTCCAGTGTCAAGGAACTAAACTTAAAATCAGAAGGTATTTGATTTTGAAAACAGGTTATTTTGTGTGTTTGATGAGTGCCACACACTATTTTTCAACAGCTGGCTATTTATTTGTGTCTTTCAGATGAATACAGGTAAAAGTTGAAAGATCACAGATGGCAAAGCAAAATGGCTTGGCTACATTAAGGGAGTATAAACTAGAGATATGTGGGATAAAAGTAACAATTTCCTCTATGACTTTTTATCACTAGATCTCAGAGCATTTCATTACAGAGATCAGTACTGTTATCCCTGTTTATCAGTGGCAAAAGTGACAAGACACATGAAATGACGTGACCTTAGGTAAATAGCAAATCCAAGACCTGAAGGTAGAGCTCCTGAGTTCCCTGGTCTATTGCCCGAGTAAACTGTGTCCATTAAACTGTCTTGACTTTAATGCCATTTTCAAATTTAAGGGATGAATTTGACCCTCACTCATGACTGAAGCAAAAAGTATTGACTTAATCACATCACACAGTAACAGAAACATAGAAACCAGTATCTCACGAACTTGCTGCTAGACTGCTGGCAAAGCTAAACACCTGCAGTCAGAAGCAAGGCACAATCAGCACGTTTGTTTGCTTGCTGCCTGGATGCAGGCACAGTCACCAGCCACTGCTCCCTCTCTACCTGAATCATAACTCACATGGATGTAAGGCATAACCCATCAGCAAGTCCTGCACCTCAGCATCAGCAGTTGCTTCACCTGCTGAATGGCAAAGGTCCCAGCTGAGCCTGTTGGACAGCATTCCCTGAACATCCAATTGAAGCGGTTTTCCAAATATCAGGGTTTAAGCAGGACCTTATAATTTTTCACATAGCTATAGTATATGCTTTATGTGACTTTTTTCTGGTCCCTCAGACATATGGAAAATCAGTGAAAATCTGAACAGAAAATAATGGCTCGAACGTCCCTACTAAGAGTCTCCAGCTAAGTGTGACCAGTTGTGCTAGTTACAGGGCTGTTGGCTGTTTTTTTCAATCTATAATGACTGTGATGGCAGTAAAGATTTACAGTTTATATATCTTTTTGCTTCAGCTGCTATATCAAAGTTTAATTCAGGTGGTGGACAAGCTGATGGACCTCAGCTTACCAATAAAGCAGAATAAAACAGATTGAATTTTAGACCTGGATCTATTTTGGCTTAAAATCAGATCATTTGTGACTCAGCATGGGTAAAAAGGAGAAACTCCCAGATTTCTTTTAGGACATTGAGTAACCAGTTTCTAGTCCTGGCAGGGTCCACAGGATTCAAACTTAAGCTTCAACATATATATGTGTGTGTAGGTACATATTTTGCGTAAGACATGTAATATGCAGAAAGAAAAAACACACTACATCATTGTACAATAGATGGTTTTTGTCTGTTTTTTCCTGAGACATACACAGTTTTGTTTAGATTGTTTTGGGTTGGGGTTTGGGATTTTATTTAATTTGGGGTGGGGTAGGTGGGTGGGTGTTGTGTTCGGGGGTTTAGTATATTTTCCCCTAAGACTTTTGCAAAAAAAGGATATAGAAAAAATATACATGGCCTTCTGGATGGCTTTAAACAAAATTCATGTCTTTTACTCCTTTTTTTACCATTTTAAAATGGGGGAAATAACACAGTCTTTGTTTGCAAAGCGTGTGTGTGTGCATCCGCTAAGGGGGAAAGTATTTGTATCACTGGGATAACCACATTACTGACTCATAGCTTTACCAGCTCTGGGTGATAGAGGTATTCCTGTCTCGCATTGGCAGAAACATATCACATTGTGTTAATGGTATGGGACACGTATTCACATGCCTGCACAAAAATCCACAGGAAAAGATTACTACAATTGCATGGCTAAGCAGGAAGAGCTGGTACAAATCCTGCATGATGGCCATGCAAGCATGCAAGCAGAAACAGAGCCCAGGCAGCAGTCTTGGGGATTTCAAGCTCCATTTCAGCAGCTCCTGGTAGTAGAGATCTTCAGGCAGCTCCGGCAGATGTCAGAGCTGGCTTTCTCTGAGGAGGGATGGTGGTGCCCCTGGTTGAGCACCGCCCTGGAGCAGCGCCTGGGCCAGCCAGACCAGCAGCGTGGGCAGCAGGCACGGCAGCTGTTGCGGCGTGTCCCAGAGCAGGACTCGTAGTTCAGGGCAGACTGGCAAATTATGACTGTCAGCGGGATGCTTGCTACTGCAGAGTGGTGTGCTGGATGCTTACCAGCCCTCATTTCCTTGTGTAGCCTCTCTGCTGATTCCCACGTGTGCTCATTTTGGCTCTTGGCATGATATCTGATGCAGGTTGTTCCCTATCCTTATCGTCTTTTTGCCCTTCCTCTCCTATGAACACAGGCAGAGCTTAACCCTTGACTGAGTTTTCCAGGTTGCTTTAGTATCATTTTCACTTCTGCACATTCAGGAGAAACACAGGTCATCGTAGCCTGGTGGTGAAGAGGATTTTCTGATATATTTTACCACTGCTCCATCAGGAAACATAGATCTGCACTGCAGAAGCTGATGTGAGGAAAGGATGAGGTGAAGGCCAAGTACCAAATAATTATGGTGGTAGAGTAAAAGTGTTTCATATTTGGTTAAACCTTTTCCTTGAACTGAAACTTTGCATTTCAATTTCAAGCCACAGAAAATTATTTTTGTCATGTATTCAAAGGCAATTAAGTAAAGAAATAAACTGGGAGGTCAAATCAGTGCAACAAAGGCAGGAAGAAATAGGTATTTTGTACTTCAAGCTTGTCACTGCAAACAGAACATTTCCCATTCAACAAGAGTCCAATTTTTAGAGCTTTTATTTTTTTTCAAAATAAAATGCCGGTTTGTAAAACAATACATTCCAAAACTGAGTGAACACAGCAGTGATAAAAGTGAAGGAGGAATGCTCTGCATAATACAGGTCAAAATTAACTGCCCATGTATTAGAAAATGAGCAAAGTTTCTTGTGGAATATCCTGCCATTATCATCATCACCACAATCCTACATCCTTCTTTAACCTCACTTACCCATCCCACTGAATGGTCAGTGACACTAAGGTCTGTGATACGGATAAACTTGAAGACAAATGCTATTTTCAAAGGAGATTTTGAATCTGTGTCTGCAGAGACTCAAAGGCTCTCCTTGTGAACCACATCCCCCATTCCTACAAATGGTCATTAAAAATATTATTTCATACAATGTTTTATTTAGTAGTAGTGTTACTGATGTTAAGCTTCATACTGCAGGATACCTAATTTAGAAAATCCTTGGGAAGACACTGCTGCCATCAGGAACAGGCATGACATATCGTTTCCTAGGCAAGACTCAGCTCTCTGATGGGTTCCTGACACCGGTCTTCAGTTGTTGTGGAGGTTGGCTGCTTTTCACATAAGGTCCCAAAGCCACCCCTGAAATCCAGCCATCCAGGGATGCACCTGGCTGTAGTATCTGCCAGCTCCTCACACTGCTACCTGCCACATCTGGCAGCTTCTCTCATCACGTTTGGTAGTTTTTCATGTCCTGCTCACTTAGCTCAGCCTCTTGCTGGGGCCTGCAGCCCCGACACCCCATCTCTATTGGTCCATACCTTGAGACCTGGCAGTGGCCTGCCTTGCCAGCTGCCATGCATGAGCATGCTCACCGGCCATCTAAGGGATTCGGGCACCGCTTAGCTCATCAGTCAAAGTTGGGTTTTGCAGGCATCCCTTCCAAACTTGGCTTTGGAAAATTGGTTCTCACATGCAAATTCCCACAGATCAGGGTTGCACTAAATCTTTCTTCTCACTATCCACTACTTATGTTTCCTTTCTGCTTAATCCAACATCTATCCTTCTCTTTTCAGAAATAAGGAAATGTTGTTATCTCTTGTTTTGTGTCATCAGTCTTGAAATCATTCTATGTTACCCAGCTAGTAACACTAGAACACTTCTAGTGAGATATTCCTCTGAAGACCAGATAGGGTTGCCCTGAAACATGAGAGTATTTTCTTTCAAAATCTACACTCTCAGCAAGATGTTCAAACACCCAGCTTTAAAAGAGGATATCATAAAAACTTATTTCTGTTTCTTTTTATTTTTGTGCTTGTTATTCCTCTTTCGATCTTTTTCCCTAAGATGATTCTGCATTATTTTCCCACATCTCATTAAACTGTTTCTAAAGCTTGATTTTGCTTTGTGAGCAATCACAAAGTTGCAAATGTTCAAAGCTGATTTTCAGAAACCTCTGCACTTTAGCTTCCTTCAGCTTTTCTTTTTTTTTATGGATTGTGTGCGTTTATTCACACCTTTATAGAGTTTCAGAAATATTAGACCCCATGCCATGCTCTGAAACTTGAGGCAGACATAGTTAATTTTGTATCAATGCAGCTTTTTCTTACCTCTTAAAATCTGAGCTTCTCTCTAGAAAAAATGAAGCATCCACCCTGTGATGGAAAGATTTGCCAAAAATGAAGTTACTTGATATATAATTCTTTCATTTTTCCTATGTACTCTTACAGGATCATTTGTAAAGTCACTGTATACCTCCAAGGTAGTCTTTAGTAAATGAGGCAGACTATTTTAGGGCTTTAAAACTCTGTTCTATGACAGATCAGTGACACCTAGGTTTCATTCATACATGTGATATGCTAAGTCTATAATTCAGAAAATGATCTGCTATTCTAGAGACAATTAGGGATCATTTTACCCATCTCTAACTTCTTACCTTAGCTATCTCTCTCCCTGTATAGCAAACTCATTGCTAGACAAAGATAAGCTACTTTGACTATTTTATACTAAGAAAAAAGAAAAAAAAGCTTTTAGTGAGGCCAAGAGTACAGAAGGCATTTTCACTCATTTTCATGTATCAGAGTTCAGCTCTTCCCAAGGCAGATTTTTTTTTTCCCCCAGAAATGCTTAAAAATATGCTACCCTGAAGAATTTCATGGCTGGATGAGCCAGAGAACCAAACCGGTGTTTATGATTAACATCACCTTATATGCCTGTAAAATAAACAGTTGAAATAAAACATCTCAAAAGGTTACATGTGCCAGTGCAGGAAGTATTACTATAGGTGGAAATACAGAAGTTGTTGACATGTCCTTATTATGTGTGTACCATCTTTTGAGTTATTTTTGGGAAAGCTCATCTTTGGAGTTATTTTTGTGAAAGCTCACACCAAAATCTAATTTCTGTCTCACATAGGATAAAAAGATCTCATTACTTTTGGAAGAAAAATATTCTTTTCTAGTTTTTAGATCAACCAAAATAGTGATGTGCCTTGGCAAGGCTGATTGCAACTCTCTATAGAGTCTCCATCAGCTCAACACAGATGAACCTGTCAGATGATTCTTTGTCACAGAGCTGTGTCCAGGGGCTGAGCTTTGGGTAGTCAAACTGGTTTATGGGATTTACCAGTTTGTGGAGAGGCACAAAAGTCCAAAATCTCCATGCTTCTGTTTGTTTGCATTCTTCATGGCAAGATGAAGCTTCTTACAGCAAGAGTCATTTCACCTTTCTTTTCTTTGTCAAGAATCCAGTATTTTTGAATGTTATAAAGACTATAACTCACCAGTATTATCTTCTCTTAAGTTGCTTACTAATCTCATAGACCAATCATGTCTGTGAAGATTAATGCCTAAAATTTAAGTTCTTCTCAATACTTTTAGTCTGGACAGATCCTGGTGTTGTCAGACTCTCCTGTTCCAAGTTTCTAGATTAACACGTCTTTAGGCTCTACACAATTATTTTCTTTAACTTGTTATAGGAAGGTGCAGTCACACTAATTTCAGGCCAGGAACAAATTGCTTTATAAACACAATTTCACATGTTCTTTTACACTTCTGTCTCTTCCTTTCTGTTTCTCAGCTATCCTTTTAAAAATAAGAGCTGGCCTTCAGCTCACAAGCTCCCCAATGGTCTTTCAATGAAAACATAAAGCTGTTTTTCTGTCAGAAGTCTGCTGCTAAGGCACAAGTTAAATCCTGCATTTTGCTGCATGGATGAAAGACAGGAATAAGAACTTGACACCAGAGAGACCAAAGACAATACAAACACCGCTGATCTTTAGAAAAGGTAAAGGGGAAAAAAAACCCCAAAAATAGACATCTAGTAAAACAATAAAGATGTGCTATGGACTTAAACTTGACATATCCCTTAAAGACAGAAGTCTCTGCAAATTACAAGTTTTTATTTCTCAGTCACACAGTGTAGAAATGCCTATCTAACAGATGGAGTATGTTAACTCTCCAGTCATAGCCAAGTGTCCCTTTCAGTTGGGCAGAGTAAGTGTTGAGCTGGATGGCATGAACCAGTTCTGCTTTGTTGGTCCTTTTCTCCATGTAACCCTGTGTGGATAAATAATCCAGAACAAAAAAAGGTTATTTTATTGCCTGGTAAAGATCTGTAGAACACATTGAACACATAAAATGTGGTCTTTTTTTTTATATATAGTGTTTTGATCTTTATACATTTGTAATTGATAATCATATATTTGTCCTTCGAAGTCTTTTGATCTTTATAGCCTTTGCAGAGGGAAAGTTGTGGGTACTGTTCAGTTGCTGGGCAGACTAAAGAAAAGCTGGCATTTGCCAAACATCAACAAGAGCTACATCCAGCATTTAAGTTTACGAGTCCAAAATGTCTTCATGTAAATTTAGAATTACTTCATAGACTCATTCTTTCTTTTTTTAATAGATCCATTAATACTACTTTTCCCTATTCTAATCACAGAAATCTCATTTCTGTTCCTATTGAGTTGAACAGTAATATTCCCATCAGATTTAATGGTGCAGCACAAGAATACAGTTCCTCATCAGAATTAAGTCCCTTGATTCAACAGCTTTTATAAATTTATGTGGGTCAAGTATGGTAGGTACAACACATCCAAGTTGCTGGAGTAATTTTTTTTCCTAATGATGCTGCATTTTTTGTGTGCTACTGCTCAAGGTTGTTCTACATTTTTAATTGACATTCTCTGTGACTACTTTGTGGCATCTTTTCAGGAGCTGAGTTACTTCAGAAACAAACAAACAAACATGATAATTGTATTTACAGACAGTTTTTTAAAAAAATCTCCAATATGTGAATTTTATATATATAGCTAAGCATCAAATAATTTGCTGGATGTCAGTGAACATATGTTTTAAATGTGTTTGTTGTGAAATATATATTCCTTCAATCATTCGTATGCCTTTTTGGGTATATTTGGGCTTGGTATACAACACTGTCAGATAGTCTACCACTTCCATTATATCGCTCTGCTGATGGCACCATTGATTTTCACAGAACCTCTGAATTGAATTTACATATATTAATTGCATATATGTATTATACATTAATATATTACATATATATATGCATATTCTCAATATTGTTGGTGACTGTCCATGATAAGAAACTCTTGTGTATCTAGGGGCATTTTTCAAGTTTTCTTTTTAGTCAGAGAGATAATGTTGTCACATGTCTATTTTCATAGACATTGTTACTATGTTCTTTATGAACATGATGCTCTAACTTAACAGAAGGCAGGGGAGGAGCAGGTAAGAAAGGCACACATCATCCAGAAAACATGTATGGACCTAGAGACACCTAAAAGACACAATGGGTTGAGCAATTTTCTTCAGGAATTCAGTGCCCAATAGCTGAAGTATTGCAAGCCTTATTCTGCTAAAAGCAAAAGGTAAATGATTTTAAAAAACCCCACAAACCACAAACCACCAACAACAACAAAAAAAAAACCACCAAACCTAAAAAAAAAACCCTAAAAACTTTAAAAATAGTCCTTGAAAGAGAAAGCAGTTGTCTAGGGAGTATGAAATTATCCATATTAAAAAAATACAAACAGAACAGGTTGTGAGAAAGAAACACCAATTAGCAAGGGGTAACAAGTTAAGATAAAATCTGCCACAGAACAAGATTCTCCGCAGTGAGAAAGAGGCACATATTATTTTCTGGAGCACCAGGTACTGGCAGCCTTCAGAAAAGGTTAGAGGACTGGGTGGCCCTTCTTGAATTACGGGGAGCATACTAATATAAGTCTTTGACAGAAGATGTGCTTTCTGGAGAAATTAGTATCTTAATACCATATTCTCATGCTGTTTATATAAACAGAAATTCAAAGTGATTCTATGAATGTAAGCGAGACCGAAATATAACTCTTCTTTTTGCCTCACTTTCTTCAATGTATTTAATTTTAAAACGTCTTTATAATATATAATAAAAGAAACACTCCTTTATGTTCTTTACTCAATATCTTTTCTAGGCATTTTACTTTACCATTGCTCCGATTTTCGTGGCAGCAGATGTTTTTTGCTTTTGATCAGATTATCCAACTACTTGTCTGTTCCAATCAGGTAAGGAGGTACAGGACCGGTTGCCCGCAGCTGGGCTTTTCTCATCAATCTCCACGGAAAACCTGTACTCCCAAACACAGCAACGCATTGAGAGATGCATGCACAAATGTAAATGAGAACTACAAGCATGATACACTGAATAATAGCTTACACTACGGTTTATCATTTGCTGTGCTAATTTGTGCAGCTGTCTGTCTAGAGGAACATCAGAAACGGACTGATGGGTGAAGAACTGTAGTGTTTTAGTGCCTTCTTGTGCTGATGTCTGGAAGTGCAGGTAAGTGGAACCCCTAAAGATCAATTTCATTCTGCTCTAACCTAATAAAGGAACAAATTCCTGCTGCATTTTTCAGCTCTTTGCTAATAATGTCCAATAACAACCTAAAATTGCTCAAAGAGAAAGATTTTTTTTTTTCTTCAGTGACAGAAAAGCATTTTAACTCAGTAAGTGCCCCTTTAATAGTTGTGGCTAAAAAAAAAAAAAAGAAATCTTTTATATTAAAAATTTCTGTGCCTGGGAAAGGTGTTTCCTGGGAAGTTGTGATGCTATGGGAATTGCTGTTAGACCCTCAGGCCCCATAAGCATCTCTCAGACTTGTACCCAGACAAAGTCAGTCACTTGGGAAATTCTCCCTGTGTTGTGCCCTGGATACTCAGGTCACACTGGCAGGGCTCCCAGTTTTCGGCTAGGGACACTAGGCTGTTTCACAAGGGAGGAAGGCAGGGACTATGCCTGCCACCACCTAGACCCATACTCTGCTTGCCCCCTTCATTCTCAGTACAGAGCTGGTTTTATGGCAAAAGGCAGTGGGCAGGAAAGAAGTCTGGCAAGGAGAGAGGCCAGTGAAGCTCATAAATAAAATTTAGGCAAACCTCACGCCCATATAATCATGTGAGGGGAGAAAGCTGGAAGTAAGTTAGAAGGATTAAGCAAAGGAAAGCTGAACTGAATGTACAATTTCATCACATTCCTCCTAAAATCTGAGAACAGCACTATTTCCCCTCAGTAGGCACAAGATACCGCATTTCCCATTTCCCTGCTCCCATGGCAAGAGCATGAAGGGACACAAAGGCAAAGTCCCTCTAGCTCCATCTTCTTTTTACCTGACCAAATAATTGGGAAATGCAGAGAAGTTCGAGTTTTACAGACTCATGTTTTCACTGCAATATGAAAGTTACCACTCCTTTCCTCAAACCTCCACCTCCTGGGTCACAATATCCAGTCAGGTTTCACTCCTGGCTGCACAGAAAGCCTCAAACGTATGGCCAAAAGGCAAGTAAGATTAGCAAATTTATTTTTCACTAAATCATTTTGAAATTTTCAAGCTACACATACACATCAAGAGTGTCATTGAGAATTGTTTATAGTCTGCAGAAGTATTCTGTCTCTCTTTCTTATTATGGGATTTTCCATTTTCTCCTGAAATACATTGCAGGGAGAAACAGTGGTGTTAAGATAAGATGCCTTTCTGAGGTATAAGGCACCTATGAACTGCACAAAATATATAGAAAACATAATGGACTGAAATTACAGAAAAGAAAATATATACTGGTCTGGAAATATAGATCAAATGCATGGTCTGTTAATCTATGACATTTATTCTCAAAGAAAATCCAAGAGGAAATCCCAGTTCTTGAATCATTTTGAGTGCAGTGGCATTTTGAAAAGTAGCCTGGTAACACTGATATGTTGAAGATTGTTGTGACTCAATTACTTCCACATCGCAGGCCTAAATTCTCAAGTAGGATGTTCTCCATAGCTGTAAGCCCTGAACACTCAACCTGGGAGCTGAGGTACAGGCTAGATTATTTCCACTTTACACATTGTCACCAGCAATAAAGATAATCCTATGTGAATTATGTTCACCGAGATAGATATGTCCCCTCTGTGGCTTTGCACAGGTGCACTTGATGGGGGCATTTGAAATATTTCTTCTGCTGAGCCATGACACTGAATGGATCATACTACTTAACCTCCCTGAATCCTGCCTTCCAGGACTACAGGAAGGAAAAAGCAGGAAACACAGGGCTGTGAGGGATTTTTTGGGTTGCCTTTTAGTTGTGTTTTTTGGTTTTTTTTTTTAATTTCAGTTAGCCAAGAAGACATTTATATTTTCATTAAAATAAATACAGGGGATGAACTGCAGTTCTCTGTGGTAAAATGAAACTATTTTTACAGAGCCACCAAAAATGACTCTAAATTAAATATCCTGAAGTACAGCACAGGAAACAGTCATCTGTTCACAGAGGACAGACAAAAAGGTTTAATAAATATTTCCAGAACTAATTCCTGTCAAGCTCTTTACCAGTTTACGATGTATTTCAGATGTTTTTAAAGAAATTATTTTTAAAGGCTATACATATTTCATTGAGAGTATTCTGTCATTAGTCTTCCACCAGGCCTCCAGCAAGCTAATCAGTTAAGGGGTCTTTGGAACAACAACAGAAAATCAATCCATTTGGGTCACCGTGTGAAATAAAAATGTCATTACTGTGGGAGTGCCTTTGTCCAAACACAGAATATGCTTCAGCCTGGAGCCAGCTTTCTGCAGGTCAAGACATCAGCTGATATTAGTTGGGAGCAAGTAATTTTCTTTTGCAGTAAAATGAGTAGAGGAAAGGTAAGTCCTCTTAACAGAATGATTCCCTTCTTGCTCCAAGTAAAGACCTAGCTACCAGCAATGTACTTCACTACTAACATTCTTAGCATTTTCTTCAGTTTTGTATGGCAACCATGATAATAAGTGGTTTCAAAAACTGGGCTCAATCAACCACAGGAATAACTAGCTTCAATGGAAGACGTTCATCTACAGTTTTGGTTCTCAAGACATATTTAAACTACTTTCAGGTTAACAGGAAGACAAATTAAGCAGTTATAGTTTCAAGATGCATCTCTAGACAACATTATAGAATAATTCAGAAGAGAAATAACATGTCTTCTGTTGTTTAGTCTTGACCAAGACCAATCTCAGAAACATCCACAGTAGCGCGCGCACGCATGTGTGTATGTGTAAGTAAACCTAGGTATGAGTGCTGTGTTAAATCTCACATTCCAACCCAGTAGAGGGCAACAGAAGTATATGATCAAAACCCAATATAATAGGTGGAAAATTAAAGCAAACTAAATCATTCTTTACAGTTCAGCATCAGAGTAATTTCCTGACTGTGGGATCTCTGTCACTGAAGGTCTCTAAGAACAGGCTAGGCAGATGTCTGTAAGGAATGAGTTAGGGATCTCCCTTGGGGACAGCATGGAATAAACAAGCTCTTGAGATCCCTTCCATCCATATTTCCCGCGACAAAGTGCTTCTCACACAGTTTTATTTTGTGGGGGTTTTATTGCTGTTGATATTCAGAGGCCACAAGTGCAGGCACAGTGGCACAAAAAAGAGAAGGAGAGCTGAGGTCTAGAGTAAGAGAAGCTGAACAAGTGGATAGGAGAAAGCAAAGGGAAAACAAAGGAAGAGAAAACAGCAAGCGATGGAGAAAGCAGGAAAGTATCTGGTCTCCCTTTAATTCACACCATTCTAGAAGGTGTTCAAGCCCCTGAGGGAAACAGTAAAAGGGATTCATTATGACAGGTATGACTTATTAATCTACCTTTGGAAGAAAAATTGATTTTTCTTAAAGAGGAAGGAAAAAGTGGTTTACAGAAACATATCTCCATGGAATACAATTTACTCATGGAAATTACTGCTGCAGGCCATTCTGTTGGAAAACTGCATGAAAGAAAACAACATTCTGTATAAAAGATTAGCTTTGCAGCTTAGTCTGATATAGATAACACTGCAATGCTTACCTGTGTCAGTCTTCATAATGCAAAGTATATAATAATCATCAGCTACAATTCTTCAGACAATGCTTCTTTGACATCATGTAACAGAATTGTACACAAAATATAAGTGCTGCACCTATCTGGAGCATTTCTCCACCAAGGGAACAGAAAACTAAGCTTAGAGGAACCTGGGACAGGAATAGTAGTGTCTTTGGATTTTTTTCCTTTGTTTATGGGGATGTGTGTTGCAGAAAGGGTTCTTCACATATGGAAAGCTTAATTATTCGGGTGCTGCGTCTTCACTGTTTAGGCCATTGAGGGCAGTTCATCTCCCCCAGTTTTAGACATATATATGTAGTCACCTAGTCTGAATTACTTCTGACTCACACTAGTCATTGGAAAGAAATAGACAGAGATGCTCATTCGGTCCTAAAATTGGTGGCTAAAGTACAAACAATGCCTTTTGGGAGATGCCCTAGTTTCTCCACTGACTATAGGGAGAGCTATAAGTATTTTAGATCTTTGAGACAATTAACTGGAGATTAATCTTACCTATAAGGTCATATACCTCCTCAGTCACTGAATTAATTTTGAGGCATTATATAATGCCAGATTTTTTTGTTGTAAAAGAACTCCAACAATTTTCCCCAATATCTGATCAGAAAACTTCTGAAGTTTGAGTGGTACTCATTGCTTTTAAAACTGGAAGCCTTTTGATTTCCAGCTTAACTATATTTGAGGTCAGTTAATATCCACATGTTCTTGTACAGAAAGTTACATTCCAGAAGTTATTTGGATGTACAAAGATTCAGCTAAACATCCAGCTGGATTTTCTAGGCATACATGATTTATCCACTGGGGCTATTATGAGTTATTCAACTGTTTCTCAGACACCACTTGAAAAACCTGGTTTTTTTAAATTCAGGAACATGCTAGACTTTAAGTAATGAAGTCGGTATGGTAATACAGAGGCATATTACTTTTGTATACTGAGTGCAAACTACCAGTGTGATGCCATTGCACTGACTATTGTCCAAACACGTACCAATAAACAGATCTGCCCAAAAAAACCCTCAGCCTGGACAAAAAAGTCAAAGAAAAGGCAAGGTAAGAACCCGACGTTGGGGCTCAGGTGGGAGGTGGTTTGTATGGGGTAGTGTGGCAGCCTTCCTGGGGAGCCAGATTTACATGCCAGACCTTGTGAGTCACAGGCTGACTATAAGACACCCAAGACTATGCCTGCTTTCATGTACGCTAGTCATGTGTTTTATATTCTTCACTTTCTGTATTTCCGTTCATCTTAATATTTCTTCTATATTGTTACTTTAGGAAGTTAGGCATGTCTCTTATAAAACGGGCAGTTCTTGTGACAAAATGTATGGGTTGTACATGAAGCAGCTCCTCAGAGAGACAGCTCCAGCGCTAGCGCAGTGACTGTCACATGAAAAGGGGAGTGGGGTGGGGAGTGGAAAATCATCTCAACTCCAGGTGTTTGATCTGCCTATTAGCACCCCAGGAAAGCTGTCCCATTACAGGGATCCTTCACTGAACAGTCCCGCTGAATTGGAAGGCAATTTGACTGCCTTGTTCAGCAAAACACACCGACAGCATCAGGGGGACCCCTCAGCAGGTCTTCCCACTTTATTTGAATGTGGTAACAACTGCTAGCACCCACAAAAGACTAACACTAACAATTTGCAGAATAACACTCTTTATTAATATGAAATCATGACGTTTTAATTTTTTTATTAATATGAAATTATTTTTCATGTTAACAATAAAAATAATTATTTATTATTACATTATCATTTATTGATATAATAAAATAAATCAATGAATCTATTAAAAGGGGGTTTTTATTATTAATATGAAAACATGACAAGTTTGTGATCGTCAGTGATAGGGACTGTGCAAAAACAAGCTTGAAATGATATACAAACAAGCTACATAAAACTAAATTATAATCACTAATAACGGCTAGCATGAGTTAGTTATTTAACAGGCATAAAACACAAGTTCTTACCCAATAGGTGTCCCTATGGGGAGCAGACAGGTTGAGCTCATCAACTGATCCCAGAAGTTATGATGGAGTCTTCCCTAACTTCTCCCCTCATCTGTCCACTCTCCCTACTTCATAGTACATTGCATATTCATTATCATACACAGGATTGGTTACAAGTTTCTTGTTTCTAATGCAAATTAGTAGGCATCATCAGATAGCACTACTGAAGTTCTCTACTAACTATGCGTGCTCCCGAAGAGCGGTTTTGTCCTATTTCAGGGGGACTATTTGGGCTGGAGGTCATGATCTGCCACTTCCACAATTATCTTTGTCTTTTTTTCAACTAATTTTCTGTTGATGTCAGTGGATTACATCACCTTGTCATCCTGTTTTCTCTCATAGCCAGTACTTACCTTACTTGAAGGCTTCTTTCTGCGTAACTTAGATAACTGTGTTGTTTTCACTATCCTTTCTTTGTTTCTCATCCTCCCCAAGGCTGACTACCTTGATTAGAAGTCCCTTCATAACAGCTTTAGAGAGTGAGTCAGCTAATTTTGTGAACATTGAATCAGAGCTGGGTAATCCAGGAGTTCAGAGAACAATTCCCCCACTTTGGACTTATTTCAGTCCAGGACTAATCCATTTCCATCACATTTAGGTGGAGCTTGAGTGACTCTAGTCATACGCATTGTTGTTACTAACTGGTATTGTGTACCCAGTGAGGAGCAGTAGTACGTTGGAGGCGAGTAACTTCGAGATGGAGGTGTGAGTTAGTATTACAATGATATTATTTCCTCTGAGGAAAGTAATTTCACCACAATGGTTGGCTCAGCCACAGATATCTCATGGATTCTTCGTGTGACAACTGCTATGCAGCTTATCAGCTGTGTGGTGCCACTGAGTTCCCACCCCTGCAGGGAGCACAGCAGAGCCTGGCTGCAGGGTCTCCACTCTGCTCCATCTTCCATCACTCCCACCAGCATGTGCTGAGCTGGCAGGGTGTGTTGCTTAGGGAGCTGTGGTGATGCAGATTCTGTGCACGCCAACCACCCTGAAGGTGATAGCTGTATTTTACCCTTAAAAGCTTTCTGTAATACTACGCTTCTGTTAGGACCCAATTTTCTCTAATTCCTCCCCTCAAGGTGATTTTCCCACAGTGACGTTTCACCTAGAGTACAAAAATTGGTGCAGGGAGATTCAGGAATATGAGATGGGAAAGGCTATTTGATGTGTGTGTGTGCACGTGCATGAGTGTGCACGTGCATGTGTACTACACCTGCTCAAGTTCTATGCAGGAAAAAGGTAAGACTGCATCATTTACAGCTGTGTTCTGATCAGTCTGGTTGCCAACAGGAAATTGAATTTACTGTTTTCTTTCTAAGGTTACATAGTCTTAAGTTGTTCCTTGATTTTCACCATGACTCTAACAGCACAGTAATCCAAATTAGTATGGGGAAGGGAATATTGTGACAGCCACAATTGATTCTCAAATCACCACTCTAGGCTTAGTATTCACTCAATAAACATGTATTAAATAAATATTTATATACATGCAATATTGTCCTGATACTTATTCAACAGAAAAACGGTTTTAAAATATAAGGCCATAAGTAGAATTCAGTTGTAAGAAAAACAGACATAAACCAAAGGGGAATATACAACTACATATGACCAGGCTATGGTAATTAAGGGTAGTCCCTCTCTCAACAAGTAATTTTCTGCCTGTGATAATAAGGACTCAGTATCTGTCATTAAAACTGAAAGGAAAACAACGCACAACCCCAAAGTTGCAGTCTATGTGCAAAAAGACCTCTTGCAGTAGGGCTTCTTAAAACTAACTAGGTATTGATATTATCAGTTATTATGTAAGTAAATACAGTAAACCTGACACTGCTCAGCTATCTGATGTAGCTGGGGTTCATGTTAAGTCTCATGCTGCTTTCATGTGTAAACCTTATGATCTACTCTCATTTCTTGTACTTTGGCTTTCTTTTTACTGGAGTTAGATCATTTTTTTGACAGCTTTGTCATTTTCCCAGCTACTGCTAGCCCAATGCCCTAACTCATGCTGTCACAGTCTCATTTGAAAGTTGTTGCGGTTGTTGTTTGAGCTCTAACCTCCCAATTTCCTCTGGTACAAGGGAGTATAAAGAACCAATCCTGCCCCTATTCCTAGGATCTTCTGGAGCCCCCAGACAGTGAAGGCAGCTGCCTGCAGCAGCAACACAGCAGAGTAGTAAGAATGACATGTGAGGGACAGCACGATCCAAGCAATGGCAACTGTCAAAGAGAGCAAAAATACATAAGCTGTTGTGGAGAGGCAGGAAAAATCTACTAGGGCACATAGGGCATGCTTTTTTCTTGTACAAGTTTTCCTAGCTTTGGTATTGCCTCACTTCCCTAGCCACTCTGTCAGAAGGAAGGAAGAGGAGGGATTCCCAAGAACCAAGTGACAACATCTAGTTCCTCCCTGTATTTGATGCCTTGTCATTTAACAAACTGCTTTTTAATAACTCACTCTATTAGTTAAACCTGTAAAAGAAAGAGTGTCCATGAAATGGGTTTCTATAGCTACCTATTTTTAACACTGTTTTTTGGCTGTCATCACCATGTATCTGGCTCAGAAGAAACGAAGCTCAAATTGTTTATCATCATCTGAATGTAGCTCAAGTGGGATATACCTCTCGTTTTGAAACAGTTAAAGCAGTATGCGCTCTGGTCCAAGTTTAAATTTCAAACCTGAACCAGTTCCTGAAGCCAGATCTTTAAAGGTCAAAATAATTGTGAAAGGTACGTGTAATAGTGAACATTTCAGATAATGTCTCTCTAAATGGGTAGTGAGGATGACAAACAAATGTATGGCTGTGCATGGTGCTATGTTCTAATACAGGCAGCAGCTGAGACATTCAACAGATATAGTACTTTCAGAAGATGCTTCCACTTCTGCCTGATCCTGAGTGCCTAAATGGGATCATGACAACATTTTCTTGCATCTGTGAGCACAAGTATCTAAACATATTGATAATCAAGCCTACTGCTCATTCCACAGAGCTAGGTCCCATTTGTCAAAGCACTTAACTTGTCCATTGAAGATGTAGTTGATCAATGCTTCTGAAAAGTGCCTGATATTCTAGACGCTTTAGACTACTCTTATTCCGTTCACCTTTGAACACAATGTCCAATGTGATTAATGAATTAGAAAATGACGAGGGAAGTAGAAAAGGGAGAGGGAAAATTTTGAACTTCAGCTCCTTCAAATTTGAAGGCAGATATATTAATGGATCAAAACTGGTCATTTCTTGAAAAAAAAAATCAAAACCATTATTGAGAAGAATAACCATTCTAACCATGCCTCTCTCTCTCTCTCTCTCTCTCTCAGGAAAATCAGAAATGTTGTATCGACCAAAATATTTCATTCTTTCTCATGGATATTATAGACAGGAATCTTCATTGCTTTGTGGTTAAGTAACCAAAGTCCATCAAGTAGCATAAACTAAAAAAATGTCCCTTGTAACCTTTCAGGAATTTGATTTTGGTGTATGAAAGACAACAAAGCATGATGAGAACAGCAGCAGCAAAGAGTGCACTGCACCGTCAGGAAAGGGGTTATATGTATGTGAAGAATGAGATTTACGTCGTTTCAGCTGAGTGTACTTAGCACTCCACTCAAAAAACTGGCTTTTAGTACTTTTTGAAGGTAATTTTTTGCTCAGCTTTAGTTTTAAGGTAATTTTTTCTCAGCTTTAGTTGTAGCTTTGCTGAGCTTTAAGACAGTTAAGCAATTAGAGCTAAATCTTGTAAGAAATGTGCTTGCTTTCCTTGGAAATGCTCTGCTTTTGATATTTGCAAGAACCTCCACACATTTAATTCCTATTATCTTGAAAATCCCAGTGTGTACATATCTACATATTTTTATACTTAGATAATTGTATGAACCTGCATCATAACTGAATTTTCCTAAACTGAAGGAATTTGCTTTTAAAAGAGCAGACTATGAGTATCAAGTGCTCAGCTTGAATCATTAATTATTTTTATTAGTTATCTAGTCAGGATCCTCCCCTTCTTTTCTGTCTTCTGACTCTAAGATTTAAAAATTCCTAAGCAACTATTGCTGATTCAAAGGAAATCAGTTTAACATGTTACTCATGATCCTCACAATTTCATTGTGGATTACAAGGAAAACTTTGATGCTATGTGTATATGTTTATGTAAGTGAATTACACAAAGGTAACTTGGAAGTCCCTACAATAGCTCTTCATCTGACTGAAAAGAAGATCTTTGCAAGTCCTGGTTGTTACAAATACTGATTCAGGAACCAAGTAAACATCTTGTACTAGTTGAATTAAACTAATTTTATGGTTTAGCATCTAAAAGCCTCTTCTGTGTGACCAGCAAAAAACTTTGCCAATATTTAAGAGTAGCAGATGCAGACCATGTAAAGAGCAGTAAGCAATCTTGATACGCCACTGAGGGCAACCCGGGCTGGATTTCAAGAGCATCTTCATTGTGTTCATAGCTAACTGACTTGCTGAGATCTTCAGAGCATTACAAATTATAAGCACTCTATGAAATAGTTTTAATTGACATACTCTATTACTCAAACATACTCAGAAGTGATCATGACATAGTTTCTGAGGGGTGTTTTCTCACTGGACTGCTCTTTTCATTGTTATTAAAAATGTGATGTACAGCTGATCCTATCTGTCTCAAATTTGGCTAAGAAACTGTAGGTTTATCCTTAAATATTTTGGATTTAGATGATGACAAACTAGGCAGCCTTATGTTTCTGTTGCAATTGTTAATGCCTGTGAATATGTTGTGTTACACGCTTTAGTGTTAAATTCTGCATGAGTTTCATTAAATACTTGAGTCAATGTCATAATTTTTATTTTATTTTCCACGTAAAATCCAATGTCTTTGCTTTTTAACAGATAAATTTCCACTAATTTCTGTGACTAAATGTTTCAGTTACAGTAATATGCTATCACTTTCATAATTCTCATGGCATTAACATAACTTCTTGTGAGAATTAATATCAAAAAGCAACTTGAAAAAGATGACTTTCCAGTGAACAATTATTTTTTCCAGAATTGTGAAATGAATGTATTGTAAGAATTTCTTTGGTTGTTTGATGATAGTAATTAAGTCAATACGACTCACATGAGAAAAAAAATAGTTTCTCATTCTCAAGGATAATGATCTGAAAATCTGGAAAGATACTTTTCCCCACTTAGCATGTAGTTATATATATATATAACAGTTTTGGAATAATAGACTTAGAAAGTCCTTAAAGACCTGACCCCAAACCTTGATAATTATAAATACTGATTTTTCAGTAAGTCTTAGAAGAAAAGTAAATTCCAAAGATTTGGAAGAAAAACAATGCTGTGCCAGAACTTAGAAAGTGTAAATAAAAATTATCCACCTAGTCATAGGTCTGTCAGTCTGATTTTGTTCCCCAAAATATAATGGAACATTTCAAGCTGGACTCAGTTAATGAAAAAGGGCAGCAGTTTGATCAATGTGGTTCATAAAAAAAACCAAAACAAACCCACAAAACAAAACAAAGGAAAATTACAAGTTTTGATTATACCGGTAGATGGCAATGTAATATATTTCATTTTCTGGAAGACATTCTATTAAACCAAATTAGATTACAAAATAAACACTGCAAATATTAAATTCATTAAGCTTGATGGACTTGCTGTTATATTTTGAGACTTGTCAATAAGTAATTATCTCTGGAAGGGTATGTTTCTAATAGTCTTCTGCAGGTGTTGGATCTTGGTCTTAATGAAACTAACATTTTTACCATTCACTCTGTGAATTGGTAGAAAATATATAACCATTATTAATAAATTGTGTAAGTGAACTCAGTGGTGTAGTGAGTCACCAAGAGAGAGCCAAACTGTCTCTAAAACCTACAAGCAAGCTTAAAATATGCATTTAATGGGGCCAAATGAGAATTCACCTCTCTGACAATAAAGCAAATTACCCATACTTGCAGATGTGGCAATTCTAAGAAATGATCTGGGGTTTATGGAGGATGCTCAAATACACATGAGTTTTCAGAACAATTCTGTCACCAGCAGGACTAACACAAACTGTTAAGAATAATTAGGGTCTGTCTGTAAGCTTATCCTTACTATGAGCACAGCCATGAGAAACAGCTCAGGTGATATGAGGACAGCCTATAACAATAAATAATGAGAAAAGGAGTACAGAGAGGAGATGGATAGATTGGACTTGTCCTGAAAACACAACAAAACAAAACAAACCCCAACAAAACAACATTAAAAAAAAACAACAACAACAAAACCAAAATATAAGAGAAAGGAAGAAGCTGGATCACAACTGGTACACTGAAACATATCGTCTATGGACCAGCAAGGACCCCAACACCAACATTCTTGAAACCTCTTAGCCACCTCCTCTCCTTTCCCCAGTGCTGGGGAGCCCAGGTGCCCCTCCTGGTCCTGCTGGGACAAGGTGGGCTCCTTTGGGAAAAGGATGGAGCCCACAGACATGGCAGCCTGTAGGGTGAGCCAGGATCACAGGAACAGCTGTCACAGCTGGCTGGCTGGCCTCTGGCATTGCACACATAGAGAATGCGTTGCTTTCACCTTGATAAACTTTCCTCTTCTTCTGTGGATTTGTTCATTTCCAAGAAAGGTAAGGGGCATCTTCTGAAGCTGTGCTTTATGGAAATTCTTTCCGAACCTATTTAAACCATACTTTTCATATACAGTCCATAGTATATTAAAGATACTGCTTTTTGGTTAATTTCCAAGAAAAGGGGATAGAACTAGAAAGGTTTTAATATCTCTGTATTTAGCAATGACGTCGTTGCAATACTATCACTGTGCTGTTTCTGGCAGTCAGTGCGAGGAGAAAATATTGCTACATTGGTGGAAACTTATAGAAGATCCACAAGGATGATTCAAAGACTGGGAAACAAGCATTTTCATCAAGGATTAAGAAAAGATGGAATTAGGAAACGTAATATTATCACAGAATAAAATTACCTATAGGCATTTGATAATAAGGTCTTATAAATAATTTTGGCAACAAACTTCTGTAACATCAGAATGAGGTATAGCAAAGCTTGGTGACTGGGTGAAATTCACAAATGTGCAAAGAGGAAGGAATAAGAAATCTCTGAGCAGTTGTAGTTTACTAATCATCACTGAAAATGTTCAAATTAAGATATTTCTCCATAAAAGATATGTTTTCTAGTTCAAACTATATTAATTACAGTATATAGGTTGCATTTCGTCTTATGGAAGGTAACATTATACTGTGGTTTCTCAGCTAAGTCAGCAAGACTTTCAAACTATCTCAACTAGTGTTGGTTATGTTTAGAAAGTACACTGTGCTACAGAAGGAAGGATGGAACCAAATAAAATGTGTTTCATCTTCTAATTTATACACTACATATTTTTAGCCTAGCTTCTCTCTTCATATCTACAGCTGTATGACAGCACCTTGTGCTTGCACAGTACTTGACAGTGAAAGCACTGTTGTTTGTCCCATTTAGACCCACGAAACGTTCCTTCAAAGGTAGTAGGTGGCTGTTCAGTCTAATCTATTGAATGACTCATTTGGCACAATGGATTGATGTAAACTGCATTGACAAACCATCCACTTGCACAACAATCATTATTCTGAAGTCATACAGGCCAACTCACCAATTTATATCTTTAGAAATGTATAATAAATATATGTTTATTTTAAATATACATGGGCATTATTCTTATCATTGCAGGTCACATCAATTTAGAAGGCTAAATCCTATCTTCAAAAGTTCTTTACATTCTAACCCTCAGAGGAATTTAAGTCTCTAACAATATGCCAGGGACATAATGGGGTCATTCCTACTAGTTAGCAAATGAATTACTGTACGTCACTGTTGAAAGTAAGACCTGGCCATCTGAATCTCTCAGGCAACACCAAGCACACAGAAACCGCGATACTGAATTCTGCTCTGCAGCACTCTGAATCCAGTGAACTGCACCAGGTGTCAAACTGCACAGAGCTGGATTCCTTTGTGAACGCGAGTGGGCTGAAGGTTCTTTGCTTAATCACCAGTACAACACCCATTCCTTCCTGTTCCACCTTAGGAGGATGTCAGCCTTCTTAGACCAAGCTAGTCTTCACTTTCTTATTTGTGCATGACAATCCAGAATCCTCCATAAAATTGTTATTTCTGCTAAGTTTCACATTTTTTCAACGACAAGAATACAATCTCTCTTTGCAAAAGCTTTACCATTTCTTGATCAAACCCTCCATAGCCCAAACACTGGTAAATACAAATGGAAGATTAACCGGAATAAAGTGTTCCAGTGAGTTATTTAGTATTACTAATTCATGTTTTACCTCTAATCCTTAGGTTAGATCATGAGTGGTTTATTTTGCTAAAATCTTGGCAAAACACACAATCATACTATAAGGAAAATATAACTAATCACAACAGAAAATGCCACATCACTTAAGAACCAATATCCAACCCTGCATTCCACTGGTAGACTGGTGAAAAAAAGTAATGCCACATGGCATGTAGGAGAAAAGGAAACATATTTTGCTAGTATTTTCTGTCGAGAATATTTGGCTAAGCAGAAAAATCTCATAGGTGTCTGTATCAGAAAAAATGTATCACCTAGATAATCCCAGTTCGAATTTCTTTTGCTTTGGAAGTTCTATGCCAGAAATACTAGGCAAAGTGAGTGAAATTTTTCCACAATAAGATTTTTTCAACAGAAAATTCAAATTGAAGACAGTAGCAGCATTTTTGTGCATTAGCGTTAGTTTCAATAAACGTATTTCTAGGGTAAAAAAATATCTTAAAATGGTAAGCTTGACACCATGGTTCTTTTCTAAGCAAACAATTTTAAAGGTATTACATAAAGGATATCTTATTTATGATTTACTTTTATGTTAATTTTTAACAAATGCTTACTAAACTTGAATTCTTAATAATGGAACTTCTTTCTACTGTCTTTTAGCTATCAATCTATAAAATAGATTATTTTATATTGATCTCAAATTCTTTTTTCCCACTGTTCAGATCTAGTCAGAAACATTTTCTAATTTTTTTTCCTTTTAAATTCTACTAGTTTACAGACTTATTCTTAAGCAAGAAGCTTTTGTCTAAAAAAGACAGAGAATTTGCCTACTCTCTCTTCCAGAAGCTAACTTCTTTCTTTTTCATTAAGTAGAAATATGAACTTCTTTCCTCTGTGTTTATCCAGATACATGAATCAATTTATAATCCAGTTATCTGTAGTTATTCCTGTATCTTTAACTAGTATTTCCTGATTGCATTAATTTTTATATTTTTCACCGTGAACCCAGTAGTAGGTTCTTCAGCACAGTAACAAGCGTTTTCATATTCATTGTCTAATTCTTCAGTAACAGTAGCTTGTCACTAATGTATTTTTCAAATTGTAGCAAAGTTTAGAACTCTATAAAGCTTGCGAACTTTATTTACTAAAACTTTAAGATATGGTTCAGGTCAACATTCTTTGCAATGTTGCTGTCTGATGTGATGCAGAACCATCTGTAAGAAACCAGTGTTCATAATTATCAAATCTCCTGCTGGACACTGCAATATTCCTGTTTCTTCCGTCTAGGAATTAAACCCACTTCTAAGTCACTTGTTGGTCTTCTCAGTCACACTTCTGAAAAACAAAATATCAAAGGCCACACTCTGAAGTCTTTATTCATTAGATTTGCATTTTGAGTATACTTGATAGCATTGTAGAAAAAAGTGCCTGAAGACCGTAATAGAGTCCTTGTCATTGATATCCTCATTAGATCTATCATTAAAAGACACAGTAATTAACTGGTAGGAAAATAAAAAAATAATATAAAAAAAAAGAACAAATAAAGAAGTGCTGGTACCATCAGTGGGTTTACTATCGATAGAAATATTTCCAGAGAGAAAATAACATTGCCAAAAGAAACAGTTTGACTGTTGATTTTAAATCTTCTGGGTTTATGCTGTTACTATCACTTCACAGAGGGCATCACGGGTCCGCTTCACCCACTGCCCTTCATCAGCAGGGAAGCGCTCCCTGGCAAAGCAGCTATCCAGAGAACAAAGAAAGGGAACTGCTTCTCACGTGAAAGTGTGCATAGCTCCACTGCAAAGAGAAACTCAGCATGCTCAGGTAACCTGACAGTGTTTCTGTCCTTGATTCCATGAACTTCCATACAGGTCTTTGGAGTCAGAATTTGTAGGGAGGCCATTCAGTCCACTAATGCTTTCTTGGCATGATGGGATGAATGATTAACAGTGGCCTAGGACTGACAGCTCCATGACTGCAAAATTTTTGACACTTCAGAAATTTTTTGCACTCTACATCAGCATGAAAGTAAAGCCCTCAGAAGACTTTCAAAAGAAGGAATCATAGTGATGCCTCCATTTATGATCAAAAAGCTCTCCTTTCTCATCCAAGTTTTCTTCTTTCCCCTGGGAGCAGACTAGAGACTGTTGTCTCATGACATGCTAAACTGCAAAGAAGTTTTCCACTGGACATGTTACCAAAACCAGTATCTCTAAAGACATTTTGGTTTCGGTGGCATAGTATCTTATGATAAAAATAAAAGATCCTGCAGGTATTCTGCCTGCTTACTTGAGGAATTAGACAAGAGTTCAAAGTGCTTTGGCACAACAGAGCCGGAGGTACATTGCAACTGTAATTAGTTAAAACAGTAACATCTGTGAAATTTGTGTCCGAGATTATGTTTGTAATGACTTCATAGGTAAAAGAGTATCAAATACATTTCGCTTTACGGACTACTGGCAGTATCAAGCCTGCCCGTCACACAGTTCATTTTCAAAATGCTCAGAGGGATAAACCTCAAATGGGATCCCTCAAACTCTCACTTTGCAGATACTCTTATTCACGAGAAAGACTTTATTACGCTTATTAGATTTGCCATGTGTTCCTTCTTCCTCATCTCCTTCCTTACTGCAAATAGCCTGCTTTGGCTGGAGGTGACTGACAGATTGGTGTGAACTGGGTCTGTGGTCTGGCGGGCTGGGTTATTTTCCCATTTCCCCTAGGAAAGCCCCCATGAACAAAGCAAGCAGCCTTTGCAAGAATCCCTACATATTTATTGCTTCAGATGATACTGCTGTATTTCTCACTCCAAGTTGAATTCCTATGAAGATGAACAGTGGTGGAGACATCAAGCAAACATGTTTTCAGCAGTGTGACATTTTGTAAGTGCATTAACCCATACTTCAAGATCTCCATTCTTTGTTCTCTGTTTTGGGCGTTGGTACTTGTATATGCGCCTAACAAACAAAGCACGGGGTTTGCTTGGGTAAAATATTTCTGTCTGGCACTTGTTTATCTTTGCTACTGCCACAGCTGAGATCAGAAAAGACATCTGCCTCTTTCAGATTAAAAAGGGCTGCTGGGAGTTGATCTCTGACAGGATCCTGCGTTTGGAAGCTGCCCTTTGGAAGTTAGGTGCCTGGAGTACTGGATGTATTAAGTTTCAGGACACAGTGTTGGATCTTGACCTCAGCAAGTCAGCTACTGAGATCATGACGAACAAGTTATAAGACTTGGTCAGAGATGTCTAAACTCTGGGTCACCGTGTTTTATGTGGTGTCTCTCTTCTTGAGACTTTAATAAATAAATTCAAACTTATGTTTTATAAATGCATTTTACAAATAAAAACTGTTCACACTGTTTGGGTTGTTTGTGGGTTTTTTTGGAGGGGGGGCTTTCTTTTTTATTTAAGCTAGTGAATGCCCACTGAGTTTAGTGGGAGTATAAAGGAACAGAAAATTGTCACCTGAATAGAGGCTTTAGGATTTGACCCTTTTATAGTCCCTATCATTCCACTACCATGCATAGATCATTTTGAAAATCACTTAAAAAGTCCACTTAAATGGTGGACTGAGAACAAAAGTTTAATACCCAATAAGAAACCTGACTGTAATGAAAAGGAGAAAGCTAACAGTGCAGAGGAGGTAAGTATGACTTAAAGTCTTTGCCAATGCAAAAGTAGCAGCCAAATCCAGATAAGCTGCACCTTATTTATCCACATCACTCATTTTTTTAAGTAATATGAGTGCATAGTTAATCTTAGGGCATACACACATTTAAAATCAACAGATATATTCTTAGATTGTTGAATATATCTGGCAATATACATATATTAATTTATAGTAATAATGTGGTAAACTGGCAAAATTCCATTTAAAAGGAAGCCATTTGCAAATGTATTTAGATAGCTTTTGTCAGAACAAGTCAACCTCCAGAGAAGCTTGATCTTTCAGCAAGTGAAAAGTAAATTTGTTCTGAAATTTCTGCTTTCACAGAAACAAAATTAATGCCTGCTGACCAAACCTTTTTGTTTCAGATAAACTTTTATTTCTTTTTCCCACCCTATGTAAAGTCATTAGCACAATCTTTTCTATTGCACTACTAAATTCTTAATAATAAGTTAATAATTTTCCATGTTATTCTGAACAACTATAAAAGAATGTGATCAGCCTTTGCACTGAATTGATCAGAAATTCATAATAAAAATAATTAGATTTTAATCAGTTCTTTCAATAGTCTATTCCTGAAATTTGTTACAGATAATCCGTCACTGTATTAATGTAGCCCAGCAATAATTAACATTCAGCTTTCTGGCACTAATCACCGAAACCATGGCTCACTTCCTAGCATTTAGGGCAGCCCATGGAAATAATGTGATAAAGCACTCAAGAGCGCTCAACCAATTACTGTGCTTGGCTGAGTGAGCTTTCCAAGCCATCTGACTTTAAAAGTGGGTGCCTCACGCTGTGGAATATTGTCTCTGCTGAATTTCTGAAAGGTTGTTCCATTAAATGATGGGGATGGAGAAGAAAACTGTAATCAGAATGTATTAACTTGAAATGAAATTCTGCTGGTCAGTCAAAGAAAATGGATGCTATAATAAAAAAAAAAAATGTCTGGGAGAAAAGGCTCTAGGTTGTAGTTGTGAATTTTTCTTTTCATTCTAAATGCCAGATTTCCATTATGTTAACAAACATGGAATGGGTAGGTTAACTATGGTTATGTTACAATCAGTATTAACCTTTCAGAATGTTTTCTGAAATCAAGGTTGGAGTTTTTTAATTCTTAATTTATACAGTAACACAGCATTGCCTTTGTACCATAGATAGGATGAGGGTTACACTTTATCTTGCTTTGCTTATGATTTAAGAGGTTCGGAAGTCTCTGAATGTCATGTTCTCCTGGAAATGTGTTATTAAAGGTTCATATTGCATTGAAAAAACATACCATAAGTTTTAAGAAAAGCTTTCAACATGTTCACAAGATCTAAACAGCTGAAAATTCCTGTCGGATAATACATGCCATTAAATAAATAAATAAAGTGATGTTTTCTGTGTGTCAGTTACATTTGCATACAGCACTTTTAAAAAAATATCTGCTATTCAAAGTCATGCTATTAAGCAGAACCTGCAAATTATGAGCTGCTTATTCTCAGGCAGATTTTATCTAATGTGGCTAAGTAAGCACCTGATTCATATATTTGCTTATTTTTAAGCAGTGACTGTTGGCACAAAATTGATACCGTAAGATACTTCACTGTTCTACCCAGTTTATAATCTAGTAATAATAATGTACTCACCAGAAAAAATTCAATAAAAATGTAATTTTAGATTTTTTCTAAAGTACTTGAAAATCATTAATCTATGCTCTAATAGTGGGAAATTAGATCTATAGTATATTACAAGAAACAACTAGGCAATTTTAATCTAGATGATGAAACTTTTATTTATATCTATGCTTTCTATTTTACATCTTAAAAATAACATGCATGCAACTGTGAACAGCTTGGGTTTGTTTTTTTTTCATTAAAAAAACCTCTAAAGTACAAAAATGGCTTGGGAAATACCTTGTGCAATGAAACATTCTATGTGTGCAAGAAATGTTGACTTCCCAATTTGTTCTAATATCGTCTAATTTTTCCTGTTATAAGACATATGAGACTCTTCCATAGTTCCTTTAAGAATCTGGAGATCTTAGGGTCAAAAAGGACAGAAATGTGTAAAAGATTAAAGCACACCAGTGAGTGCGACTTTGCTGTACATTTACATGGTCCTGTGCTGCTAACCTGCACCCCAGCTAGATACTACGAATGACTAGATCTGTACGGCCACATTCACCTTGCTGTGTCCAGACTTGCCTCCCATTTCCCAGATCCAGATGCATTTCTTGGCATCACCCTGTACTGGAGCCAGATCTGGGTATCATTAGTCCCACCCATACTCACACACTTTCGCTGTCATGCAAAGGAAATGTGAGCTGAGTACACATTAGGGACAGGAGTCACTGCAGAACATCTTGAAAGTTACATCCAAACACAGCCTACATGCTCAGCCATGCAGAGGTAATTTTTTTTCTCTATGTTGAGAAGAAATATAAATCAGGAGAAAAAGGCAGGGGGAGACCTGAGCCCTCTCAGCACATGCCAAGTGAGCAGTGTCGTGATCTCTCTAGTACTACTGTGGCTAAAAAGCCCCGATATGCTTGCTCCGTTTTCAGTCAACCAGTGTAATTAGTGTTAGCTGCTCTGACCAGCAGTGTTTCTTTCAGTCTTTCTGCCCCTGATACAACATTTGCATTTCAGAGACTATCTATAAATTTCACAAGCATCTGTCAGACTGTCCACATCTTGTGGGAATCACACCGTACACAAGCCCAGAATGCCTCCTGACCTACTCCCCAATTGCAGGCACAAACTTGTATACCTGTAGCTCTTGCTATGACTGCTTTGCCCACAATGGAATTGAATTAGCTTCACATTTTCCTTAAAACAAACAAACAAAAAAATAATGGTAAAACAGATTTGGAAGAAATGATTGTAAGGCGCTAAGATGTGAGATGCCTACATATGTCTCTTTCAATAGTTTTTGCACTTTCAGAGAGGTAAGCTTAGTGATGAAGAAGGTCACTTACAGCTCCTAAAAACTTCACTAGCTGCTGTGAAGCACAGTAGAGATTAAAATGTCAAAGAGCAAACTGAGGTGTAGGAGATGTAGGAAAAATTACAAAACATTTCTTATGTCCTGATATCAAATCTCTTAAGAAGATACCATACAACAAATGGTAGGCAGCCATGTGGAGAAATATATTATAAAAAACAAAACAAAACAAAACACCAAAACCCACTCCTTCCAAGAATTATAGAACAAATGCATTAGGAGATGTGTAAAGCTAAAGTTTTCTTCAGTAATTGTAGCTTCCTGAAAGATGCTGTGATTGAGCACACACCTCTTCATCAAAGGAATCCATAACAGGATTCGAACCTGGAGGTACTAGCCCAGTCCTCCTGCCTCCATTATGATCCAGGTGGTAAGTCTGTTTTCTGCATCTGATAAGAGAACTGAATGGTCTAAGGCATATATTCTCTTTCCTGAGCTTTTTCTGTACTCACAGGCAGTCTTGCAGACCAAAGTGGGTAGGTGATATGAAGCTTCCTTGGCTTCTAACATTGTTTTGGTTAATTTCTGCCCATGTATGCACTTGTGCAAAAGAGAAACACACGAGTCTGCTTTCCTACTTTAATTACCCCAATCAAGGCATCTCTTTGATCAACACCACAAATCAGTACATTGCATATTCTACACCAAATAAGTGCAGGGTGTGCTGTAGGTTGATACCCAAATGGCACATAAAAAAATCCAGAGCACATATCAAAGAGGAGAATGTTTGGGTTTGGCTGGTCAGCAGTCTTGTGTCGTTCTTTATGTCTTTGACTAACAAAGTTTCTGAAAACAGGCTAGCTCAATGAGCTCCTGTGGGAAAACTCACTTTTTGTGCCTTATCAGTTTTATCTGCTGACTATTCAGCAAGCTATCATGTAAACCTTTTATTGTCTCTGTTTTTTAATTTGATCACAAAATAGCTGAATAAGCATGAAAATGCATATCTACACAACGAACATCTGAAATCATCACTGTGTGTTGGGTCACAGAACTGCATTTTTCAGCCCATTAAGTGCTGATATATGGCTTCCATTATCATGCTCCCTCTGGTGAGGCAGGAAAGTTCTGACATCCCTTTCACAGATGGGAAACTTGAGAATACAAAGCTTAAGATCGACACTGAGCTTCTTTTTGCCCTTTTCTCTCTGCAAGATATTCTGTACCATGCAAGAATCCCACATCTCATCCCATTCGGCACTCTAAACACTCAAATATCAGCAAGTCTGTTCCTACCACATGGTTGTGAATTAGCAATTAGTCCTTTTGTGCCTCTTTTAAAAATTAAAGGCATGGCCCTCCTGTTCAACTCAGTTCCTTCCAAAGCATTTGAAGCCTCCATTTATGCCAGTGAATATTAAGTTTTTTGGGGTTAGTTTTGCTTTTTAATTGTTATTATTAGGGAGGGGTGGATTTAGCTTTGTTTGTTTGTTTGTTTGTTTGTTTGTTTGTTTGTTTGTTTGTTTGTTTGTTTCCTTAATAATCCTGTGCTTGCTTTCTCTTTTGCACATTTTAAATTTTACAGACACAGATGGTCCACTCATATATGTAAAATTAAACATATAGATTAAATCGTATGTATAACTGTTTGCAGAATCATGGCTTGAGTGTGCACATCACAAATCCAGAGAGGGCTTGCCCATGGCTTTTGCTGGGCAGCCATACAAGTTGGCACTTATGGAGCCATCAGACACTCCCCTTTCTTGCTTTTCAGGAGCAGGCCACATCCCAAGGCACATACCTATTTAGTAAAAGAGAAAAGCAGGCACTTCCTCCTGTACTTTTGTTTCTCAAATTGAGACTGGGCAATGCACACAGTGAGACAAGTAACTTGTGCTGAGTCACAGTGGTTATTTGCATTGTGGTCATCAGGGTGCAAGGCAGGACTGAATGGTGACCCTCAGAATTAAACACTCTCTTTTTCTCGGGGTACTCAGCAGAGAATGAATAGCTAATTAGTAATTTGCCTTGATGTTGTACAGTCAATGTGACTACCCTTGGATTTGTCTTTTCCTTCAGTTGGGAGGAATTAAGCTAAAACAAAGAGCAAAAAGGCCTGATGCATTCTTTTTCCTAACCCACTTCCAAACCCTTGAGCTCTCACACAGGGCCTGTTGGCACATCTGAATGCCTTTGTCTGGTTAGCTCTCAGAGTATGATTTCATAAGGGCATCCTTTTACTGGGGTTCACAGAGACTCCGTATGTTGGCAGCAAGATGTGTCCTTACTGGGCTTTGTATTTGCTGAGGACTGAGGAGTAAATGCCTCTGAAGATGAAATACCAGCATGCTCATCACCTTTTACTGAGCATATTTCCTTGTTTCACCAAGCCTTCATAAGTACTTGGTACAGAAACAGCTCTGTTTATTGGAGGTGCCTGTTCCCCAAGCTCCTGGGACTGTGCCCAGTTGCAATCACAGCAGTGTTATTGCAGTTCCTTCCTGTCCCTTTGATGTAGCATTTGCTTTTTAAATTCCTGCTGCTTTCACTCATTTTTCTCAGTCTGCTTTTTGGCTTGATTTCTGAAGGTACTGGGGCTCTTTCAGGGACAAGGCTTTAATAGGGAGTGCATGTTTCTCCCACCTCACTGCTTTGCTAATTCATAGTGTTAAAGCCTGATTGATTTACTTGCACCAACAACCCCTGGAAGTACAGCAAGGACTACATCAAATACAGCATCCACTATATAATGCTTAGAAGTCAGCTTTAATAATCAAGAAACTGAAACCTGTTTATTTCCCAGCTTCTCTCCTTACTCCCTGAAATTACTGAAGGAGTTTAAAGAGTTTAGGACCCCGGCGGAGTCACTTGGTGCCTTGCAGGACGAAGCTAGTAAGTCTTGAATGCCTTGCAGCGAAGTGCAGGAACATAACTATTAGCAAAACTGAAAGGATTCTCATGAATTTACTTTCAAGGTTCAAGAAGACCAAGATGCAGATGGCAAATTGGACATCAACATTGAACGTAAATGGGTTATAAAATATTTTGAGTTAGATTTTCCAAGGTGCTCTATGTAATCAAAAAGCTTGGGTTTACAATTTTTTTTATAAAGTTGGCAGAAGGCCTATAGCTCCACACAGGATTTTCAAGGGCATTACCATGTCAGAGAGAAATTGGTATTTCTCTCTTTGTATATGGAAGGAGGACGAGAATATAAAACCCAAACTGAAACAAGAAGGCATTGAATCTACTATTTTTCCCCTAATGTTAATGTGGCTAAAGTCTACAAAAGATGTACCAGATATGCCTGGAGAGATTTATTTTGCCTTACACAACTCTTTTAAGCCAACTTTATTTATTTTTTTTCCACAAACACAACATATGAGAGCTCAGGGTTTCTTAAAAAAAAAAAAAGTGTATATTAATAGTGGGATTGAAGAAAAACTGTAAATTGTAGTTTCATGGACTGAGCACATACATTGATTTTTATGTTAGTAGTGTTACCTCTGCATTCATGGGTAAGCAACTCACCTTAATGTCTGAAAAATGGAAACAGCACTTATAGCCTTGCAACACAACCTATGAAGAATTAAAGTCACAGTCCTACCCTGTTGGAAGAAGGGTTCGCCGGAGTCAAGAAGACGCTCAATATGAGTTATGCATCTTGCTCAACTTTATTAGTTTCTAACACCACTTACATAGAACCAATACACATGCATATTCGTAAAGCAGAAATATAATTGGATAGTAGTCTCTAAACACGCACGGTTCTCACACCCCTAATTATCATGACTAAAATAAGCATTCTGTCCGTGTAGCTAACTGTGTTGCTGTGCTTCAGCCTTGTAGTTTGTTACTCCCTATTTTCCCATACCGGTCCCTATCTTTCTTGGCCCTGCACCTGCTTTCCCAGCAGCTGTAGCTTGTTACAGCCACGGCCTGTTGGCACAACATAATTACTTGGTCTCGGGATTCAAGAATAGCTCAAGGCTACCTTTCTTGTTAACTTCAGCACAGCAACTTCAGTACAATTCTGATTACAGGCCTATTCTAATACCAGGCCTGGACTGTGCAGATCTTCAGAGATTCTAAGGCCATGCTTCTGCAGCCATTCTTCTACACTACTCCAATGAAGTCTAGTAGAAGGAAGATCCAAGTTAATTTTAGGAAATGTCAGACAAATTTTGCCCTCAGTTAGACCCTATGGACTTCTGTGGGAGTGAGAGGGTGGCACAAGATGCAGAATTACTCTGTTGTCCTTTCCTATTCATGCTGTGCCAATCATCACAGCATCTAAGCACTTTCCCAAATTAAGACTAAACAAAGAAGACTAATGTCTGTCATGTGAAATTTCCTCTCTGTTCCTCCCCTACAGAGAAAAGTTATGCTGTGTAGGAGGGATGTTGTGATATTCACATAAACATTAAAGGTAAAGGCATATTTAAAAAAAAAAAAAAAGCAGACATGCTTATTTACTGCCTGTTGTGAAATAAAAGGTTGAATAAATGAGCTTTATAATTGAACTGGAAAGGCTTCTAGTTTCTTGACATATCGTTCTTTGAAACAGATTTTCAAACCCCAGCCCCAGTTTTCATTCACTGTAAACATCCAGTAACGAACACTGAGGTCAAGATGAGGGAAGGCTAACAATGCAGACTTATCAGTGGAAAACATAACTGTCATACAATGAAAAGAAAAAAAATAATGTAAAAGACATCTTCTAATAATTCAAATTATTTACTAAAGTTCACAGTGATATTGTTTAAATTTTTTTTAGTAAAGGACAAAAAATAATCAGTTATCCATAGGACAGGGAAACTGTGGAGCATCAGTTCATTTTGGGGACAGTCAACAGCAAAGCAGATTCATCCCAATACTTAAGACTTTACACATCCTCAAGTCCATATCTTCTGCTGATGTTAAATACTACACATCCCATGATTTCAATGTCCCTGTGAATGCATTAGTTGACATGGTGCTTGCACAGACTGGTTTGCAGACTTGCAGAAATGTTGTGGGTGCAAGAGCTAACATCACACAGAAAAGAGAAGATGACGCAGAGACCAGAAGGACATACTCCCAGCCAAGGTACATTACCACATAAGACATCCATAATCTCACTGCTGCACTCACTAACAAATCTCTAGCAAGAACAGCAGAACATTTAAATAGGATCTAGGCTAACATCTGATTATACTGAAGTGGTGTTGCCTTTGTTAGTCAGAAAGCAGGGATGCTCCACAGTTCCTAAAGCAAAATAAGACAGCTCTTTCCCCAGTTATAAACTCTGCTCTGGCTGGTTTCAGTAACCACACTAAACACTGAACTCATAAGCGCTGGGTATCCCAACTTCAGTAATTACAGCTCTTCCTCCACAAGACAAGCATGGACATGCACAGCTGCCTCTACCGATGGTCTGCGCTAGTAGCTCCTTTACACAGAAATGTCAAGCTCTCTGCCAGCAGCAAAGCTGGGTCCTCAGCTTCGTGTTCCTTTCTTCTAGAGGGACAGGAGGAAAGTACAGTTTCAAAGTGTTCAAGGAAGAGAATGTATTTATTTGGAAATGTTAAGAAATTGCTCAGGTTGATGAAGTTTAACCCCTTTACACATTTACCCCTGATTTTTCCTCTTCTTTTTTCCTCTCATTAGCAAAATTCTCCCATTCCTACAATTGCATTTGTTGTGTGTTGGTCATATTGTTCTCTTAAATTGGATGTTCTCAACCCTTTCCTTCTTCATTTACTTTAAAACACAAACTCCATTTCCAGTTCCAACACAGTAATTCTACAGTAAAGCCCAGGGGAGCTTTGAGTAAGGAATGAAATACCAGATTCACTTCATAGTAAAATTAGCTGGAGCCACCATTTTATTTTCCATACATATTTTATAAAGGAATCATATCCAATAGCCTTTGGTTTCACCATCAGTATTTTCTGATATTCTCCTAGGTTCAGATTCTACCTTTGGCTCACAGCACACTGATAGATGCAGCCAGGGCTTAAGAGCTTTGGTAATTAAAAACTTCCCTGTCATTTTCTGTATGCACAAGTAGATTATGTGGTGCTGCAGAGATTCTTACAAATGATACTCTAGCTGCCAGCATTACCAGAAAAGTCAGTCACATCTGCTCGTATTAAGTTCCAAAATAGCATATGGTCTAGCAGTTTCTAAAAGATGCTGTCAAGGAAGACAATTGCTGGCAAGGTCAAGCCTGGTCATAGCTGGGGAGAGGGGGTTTATCAATAAATAGAAGGTTTGGAAGGCAGCTTGGCTTTGTGTGTGAGCAGATCTCAGGCACAATAGCAGACCGATAAAGCCTCCTGCCCAATCCCAAGGAACTGAACTGCATCTTCATCTGCTCAGTTCTGAAGCAGAACTGAATTTAGCGAGTAACTTCCAGACTGAGCTTGTATAACTGAAAGCACAACTTTATCCAAGATATGGATTTATAAAAGGCTATTAAAAGAATGGCCTGGCTGGTGCATTCAACAAAATGTTTTCTCAGAAAGCTCACAGCACCAAAGGCATTATGTATCTGTGCATGCGTGTGCAATACCATTTGTATTATTTTCTCCTACGGCCAGTGATTATGTATGTCTCTTAGAGGCTGTTTCTGTGTGTAACACTATGACAAACAGAGCAGAAATTATTTTTTAAACACACAGGCAATGCTTATAGTCCTTTTTTCTTACTACTGGCAATATCATAAATCCACTACAAAGAGAGAAAAGATTTTATTATTTGTTGTTGAGGGGTTTTTTCTTTTCAAAAAAGGTTGTACACCAAAGGTCCCTTTCTTAGATTATGTCCTCATCCACTGAGGGATTTATATGAAAAAGAAATGTTTTCATATTTCTGCTTATTGCATCTAAAACGTTCTGTGAATCCTATCCTGATCTCAACTTGGTGCTACTGCTGGATCAATTCTATTAAATGTGGTGGATTTTATTTTAAATTTATGTTATTGTAATTGAGATCAAACTGTGACCATGATTTTTATAAAATGGTAAGTACGTTACAGTGACCAACTTCCAATGTTTCTAGAAGGTCAGCCTTTCAGAAACTCATGAGCAGAAGACTCCTCTTCCCTGCCTTCTCTCTAGAAATGAGAGGCTTTGGGGCATCTCACATTGTTAGGCCAAAATGAAAAGCCATTTCTAAAAATTGATTCTTTTTAATGTTGGCAACCTTATCTACCTGCCTCTGACAACACACTGGCCATGAGAACTGCCTCAATATTGTAAATAACAGTTGGTCGGTGTAAAAGAGGCTCTACAGTTTAAGGTGCTTTGATATTATTTCATTTTATGCCCTTTGATTTGATTCATAAAGTGGTGCTTAGGAATTCTTTGTAGTGTTCCTTAGCAGATTAGATCTCCAGATGATTTCCCTCCACTATAGCTCTGATTACATCTCGGGAACAGGCCTTTTTGGTTAGAGCATGCCATTTTTAAGCACATTTTTCATGCTGTTTGCTGTTCAGGTTCTGGTCTGTTGTCTTCCGGATTGTGACAGGTGTTGAAATGTTCTTAAAAACACTGATATTCTTCTCAAAAATACTCCATTTCCTCGTTTGCTGTGCATAATGTATTTCACTGGCCAAAGTTAGCTACATGCCATTTATTGAATTACTAGGCTTCAGACAGGTTTAGCAAACAAGTGATTGATTGATCTTAAAAAGCTGGATTTTTACATATGCAACCAGTGGTGTTGTCCACAGCCTGTTTATAGTGCTGTCTGTCTTAGTTCTGAGGCAAAACAGAGTTGACAAGATGTTGGGTTTCATTGAAGGGAAGAAGAAATTTGATGAGCAAAATTTTACTTCATTCAGATAGAAATTTCCTGGTCATTTTAAACTATCTTTTATTATAGAATATACATTCACACCTAATTTACCACACTATCATTCTGGATTGCGTTAAATTAAATACAGATTCTCAGGATTTGCAGTAATATGCCCCAGGTTAGATTCTAGCCAACCATTTCAAAAGGGACAGAGGGTTTTGGCCGATTTTATTTTAGGAACTCACGGTGATTCTTCCTGAACAAAGAGTGTGAGTTCACATTTCTCTGCACAATATTATTGTGATGATATTTATGGATTAGATCCATCAAACTGTGCAATACTAAACAACCAACACAATGGTGAGCTCTTTCCTTTTTTTTTTTTTTTGTACAGTGCTGTAGGCATATGCATTAGAAAATACAGATGGAGTCTTGCTTAAGAGAAATGACAAGTTAATTCAAAGCAAGAACAGAAGATAATAAATACAGGCAATTTTCTGAGGTAGGGAGGCTAAAAATTAAATAATGAGCTTATGTGGCTCTCTGGGTAAAACTCTGCAATTCCTTTATCTTGTTTAAATAAATATAGACTAGTCTAAAAGTCTTTAAATAAATAAACACTAATCCAGGATTCTACTTAGGGAACTGAGTTTTGACAGGTACATAATGATCATATATGAATAGTAACCACATGCAGCCTGTTCGCTTATGGTCACGTGCTCAGCTCATTAAATCATGGTGCCTAGCTGAGTGACAAATACACAGGTGTGCTTATAATTCTGACTGATGTCATAATTATGACATACCCAAATATAAATACTTTCAATTGTGCAAGTAAGGCAAATATCTTTCTCTTTGACCCTTTAAATAAGCTATAAGTTTAGGACATGAAATAGTCCTAAAAAAAAATGAAGGATGAAGGCTAAAAGCGTAGGGGCCAACCGCCACGCCCTGTTACAGTTGTCACCACTTGGCAGAAATCTCTGAATATCGCTGCAGTTACACCTTTGCTTCAGGACTTTGGCTACGTTTAAAATGATACATAGCTGAAATAAAGGACTGACACCTTCTCTTGTTTGTTAGTGTGCAATTTCCAGTCTTCCAAAAAGAGTCATAAAGTCAGAGGTCAGTAAGATTGCAAGAGTAATAACACAAAAATCTAAAGTCCAAAGGGGGCCATATAAAAGCCATTTTGGACAAACAAGCATATTTTCAAATTAGCGTTTTGAAAATCACTGAACATACACCTGTTGTCCTATTTTTCAATTACTGCAAATTTCTTGAAGCATTGGTGATGATGTTGGACCAAACTCAATGCAGGTTACAACGGTGATGCTGCAAGAGGAGAGCATGGGATATGTTACTGCTTCTCAGCTTGGGGTTCCCTTGCAAAATGTCTGTGGCGAGAAAGGAAACAGAACACATCCTACATATCCTGCAGTTGAGAAAAGAAACTAAATTGGGAAAAGCAAGCTATACAAGAGCATGCAGACTTTATGATAATTTTGAGCTGAGTGTAGCAGCATTGCACAGGCACTGGGATGTTTTAAAAAAAATTTTCCGTGGTCTCTAATAGGGAAGGTCGAAAAGCACTGTCCTCTGATCAGCTGCATACATCCCTCACAGGTCAGCATCGTTCTATTGATCTGTGAGAAGGATGTGGAGGTAGCACATGTCCTGATCTCTCAGTTTGGATCAAGCCATTTGTTTGCAGACTAAAGGCTAAATTGATCATGCAGGAAAATCCAACAGGGGAACTGTCTCTTGATTTTCAGGAGAATATTTTGGAAGTCAGGAAACTGCCACTAAATTTCCATATTGCTGCAGAAGATTTACATTGAAGCAAAATAGTAATTTTAGTGGAGCTTTGACAAAAGCTTGTTTTGTATTGGCTTTACTGCCAGTTATTCTCAGTCAAAGCAAAAAGAAGAAAAAAAAGTGAGTGAGGTAAAACAACCAAAAAATACAGGTCCAAGATTTTTTGGAGGACAATTTCTATGAAAGCCACAGTATTTGCACAGGACATATGCCTTCTCTGAGGGCGATTGAATTTGTTGAAAATATTCTCTCTCAAGTAGGTGGAAAACAAATTTCTGTTCTACCTGTAAGCCTATTGTGGTTTAACCCCAGCTGGCAACTAAGTACCATGCAGCAACTTGCTCACTTCCCCCCTCCCCAAGGGGTATGGGGAGGAGAATTGAGAAAAAAGGTGAAACCCGTGGGCTGAGATAAGAACAGTTTAATAACTGAAATAAAGTAAAATATAGTAACAACACAATACATTAATAATAATAGGGAAAAAAGAGCTAACAGAGTGAGAGAGAGCAATAAAACTCAAGGAAACCAAGTGATGCACAATACAACTCTTACCATCTACTGACTGATGCCCAGCCAGTCCCTGAGCAGCAATGGGCCCCCTCCGGCCAACTCCCCCCAGATGATATACCAAGCAAGTTGTTCTATCATATGGTTTGCTTTGGCTAGCTCAGGTCAGCTATCCTGGCTCTGCTTTCTCCTGGCTTCTTGCTCACCTGCTTACTGGCCAAGCACGGGAAACTGAAAGTCCTTGACTCAGGGTAAGCACTGCTTACAACAACCAAGACGGTGTGTTAGCAACATGATTCTCATCCTAAATCCAAAACACAGCACTGTACTAGCTACTAGGAAGAAAATTAACTCTATCCCAGCTGAAACCAGGACAATATCTCAGAAGGCCAGATCCGTGCCCATCTACAAAGTCTGTTGCTGGCTAGCTTAACCTGTATCTTCAGATCCTGAAGTCACTGATCTGTAGGGACTAATGGATTTTGCTTTCATCAATTTTGTTAGAAGGTTATTTTCAGAGAGGAAAAATATGTATTATGCAAATGTAAGGGCTTCTGACCAGGGCAGTAACCAGTTCACTGCTCTTACATCATATACAAATGCTGATGTGACACCTTTTTTCAAATATTCAGAAAAGAGATCAGATACAGCCAAAGGCATCTAGCTAAGAAAACAACCCAAGGCGGCTTCAAATTTCCTTGTGGGGAACAGATTAAATAATCCCTTGCAATCTATTTCAAGGCCATTTGTTCTGATTTTGCAAAAAACTTTAATGGCTTTTGTCAGACTGTATTAGCAAGTACTTTAAACAAATTATCAGAAAGTATTTGTAGAATCCTTAGCAGAAAAAGAGTGACGTTCCTATTTCTATTTATTATTGGTTTGAAGAGGGATGCCACCAATGGATGTGTTGCAGAATACTTGAGGCATCGTTCACCGGGGCAATACAGTGACATCTGCCTGTTCTCTTGGTCACGTCCGCTAGTGATTACTTAGCTAAGTCACCTTGTGTGGACTCTGTGACTGTGTACCACTTCTCCCTCAAAAAGTTTCAGTTTATACATCACAAAGAGGAAACAGCAAGTACCAACCAAAGAACAGAGTTGTCTGCGTGCAAATACAAATATCGGCAGAAAGACCAGCCATCCTCTAAGAAAGGGTGCGCTTGTGAACACTGAGGAATCTACTGTGCTGAATCACGTCCCTAAATGATTTCCCCCAGGCGAAGGGCTCCGGGCCGCGGGCAGGAGGGCGGCGCGGCGGGCAGCGGCCGTGCTCTGCCTCCATCTCCCGGTGGCCGCGAGGAAGCACAGCCAGCGGCGACTCCGTCCGGATTCCTCGTTGATCCACAAATCAGATGAACAAATGCCTCAAGTGGGGGACAGCCATGCTATGACAGACAGGGGGGCATGAACAGAGGTTCATTCACGCAAGCTTTTCTCTCAGGATGCTCCCACCACTGCTCTGGGACACACCAGAAGCGCAGCTACATGCAAAGTGTCGTGGTGCCGATCCAAGAAGGGAGGAAAAAGGTGTCTAGTTTGTGGTAAGGAATCTTTTCAGATTACTATGAGATGCGGATTCCTAGCCATTAAAACACGTATGGCTTTTGGAGGATCCTTCAATGCCCAGTGGCAAAGAACCAGGGGATTTAGCACTGCCTGCTGAAGCAAACACAGCTAGCAGCAGAAAAAGAGCCAAAGCTGAATCCTTGTTAAGGGGTGCGACTGCAGGGGACAAGCACAGAACACTTCCCAGCTGGCTGGAACCAAGGCTACCGCATGTGTCTGAGGACTGTGGGATCATACAAACCTCTGGCACCAGCCTGTGCCTGGCACCAGAGCCAGGCAGGAAAGTTGCCTCTCTGATGCTGGTAGGCTCTGGAATGAGTTAATAAACTCCTGCCAAACGTAGTGGGGATGGATGAGAGGGTGATACACCGTCCATAGCACAGGTAGCTGCTCACCCTGCACCTTCAGCTGTAGAATAAAATCTCTGGCTGAGCGCTGCAAAACCTGCCTCACAGGGTGCTGAGGAACCAAGGGTCTCAGCCACAGCTCCGCAGATCAAACCCTCACCACCTTGCTGCCAGATGCATAGCATGGACAGAAGTATATAGAACTAGAGCCACAAGACTTTGAAAAGCCACAAGCTATGCAACTATTCAAGAGATATCATTACCCTTTATTTCCATAACAGAAATCTTTGTAATGGTATATCATTGGGCTTTCTTCCCTTGAAAAAAGTTCCTGTTGGTTCTATCAGAAACTCCAGGTGGACACACATGTGTGCTTCCAGTCCCAAGTCTGGTGGCTGCTACCAACTCTGACAGAAGAATTAAATTTATTTCAAAACTAACAATGAAAAGAAATGGGCTAATTTAATTACTCGACACAAAATTAATTTCTTCATATTACACTGAACACATTGCCTGTACTTATAAAAGAGAACAGATACTACCCAAACTCTTTCATGGTATAAAATACCCAAGTTTATTCCAGCACATCTACCTTGTTCTATATTTAGGTACAATTCCCCACCTGAAATATTTGCCTGTTTTAAAAGCTGGGTTTCTGTTCACCCATATTCTCTGGTTTCAGATGCTTAGAGGTTTTAAGTCTAACCATATCATTTTGAATTTTCACTATGGGAACTCTTATAGACACTGTTATGTTATGAGGTAGAGGGGCTTTGGGGCTTTTTACCTACTACTATTTGCATTCTGACCTTTAGCTTTGGCTTAATTAAGATTTTAATGGAAACATGAAGTAAACAAACTAAGAAAATCAGAATATATAAAGCACAAGTCTTTGTGCTTTCATTGTACCTTCAGCAAACTATATGAGATTATAAACTGTGTAAAACACAACAGAAAATACAAATTCCCACTTGAGAAAGTAATCAAGTATGTGTTATTCATATACAACTTCTTAAGAATGGAATTAACTATACATCTATACTTAAGTCCTACTACTGAGAGCAAGTATGTGTTTAAATGTTTTCTTGACTCAGGATCAAATTTTAAAAATACTACTATTTTTTTACTGAGACAGAACAAAGTTTTAGGGAAATGGCATTGTGATATGTCCCATGACTTTTAAGGGTAGTTAGGGGTGTCATCATTAAAGAGAAACATTGTAAAGTTTGTGGATCAGCAAGCTAAGTAAAAACTAGTATTTCATTGTTGAACCTTAACCTTGGTAATTTATTGTTAACTTATCAAGACTCATAACCTTGGGATTATCATTCACTAGAAGCAGACAGGTTCAGAATACCACATACTTCTTGCTACCCAAACATCATTTTTTGGGGAGATATAAGTGGATTTTATGACTACTAGCCTTAAAAAATTCCTTACCACCTACCGGTCCTTTCTGTTCAATTCCTAAGGATCAGAAATGTTTCACTGCGGAGTGCTCAGATCAGCTGGTTACTGAAGTGAATCTCCATCTCCCACTCCCGTGCAATGAAACCTTTTAAAATCTATTTGCTCTAGCTGCTAAAGAAGGGGGATAAAATACATTTAGCTCCAGGAAAAGTGCTAGGAATCTTCATCTAGCTTGTGACAGAAGAATGCATTTGGTGAAATAGTAAAATGATAATACCAGTTTATTACTGATCTAGGATCAAGAGACCACCAGGGTAGCTCAAATCCATGGGAAGATCTCTCAAAGCACCAGAGCAATAGTTTGGTCTGATTTCATCTGTCTAGTGCCAGTGACATTCTTCTTCTCATTTGAGTCAACGGACTTTTGAGTTTTGGTGGCTGTTGGCACATAGTACCAGCTTTTGAAATACTGATTACTCAGCCAAAGTTAACAGAAACAGCTGCAAAACAAGATGTCATTATCTCTGGGTCTTGCTCTGAGTGAGCTACAAGTGCACTGCCATCTGCAAAGAGCAGTTCTTTAATAAGGGGACTTCTGAAGCCTTTGTTTCTGCATATAAACAAGCCAAATTATAAACGTTGCTTGGGGAAATCTGAAACTGGACTCTCAGAGATAGACTCTGTGTTTGTTCTATTTGTTGCTACTGCAAAAATAAATCTCTGTAACACTGAGATTCTGTAGCTCTAATCACATTTTGCAAGCCAGATTTCCATCCAAATAGCTAACTGAAGATGAGCACTTCTTCAACTAATTTGATCTGTGCCAAAAAGTTTGGGGATTTGGTATTTGGTTTCTTGGTTTGGGTTTTTGGGTTTTTTTGGGGGGTTGTTTTTGGGTTTGTTTTTTTTTTGGGGGGGGGGGGTTGTAGTTATTTGGGGGGGGGTTAATTTTCATGGGTTTTTGCATAGCAGCATAGAAAGGTTTATTTAATTCTTTAAACTCTTCCTAATAGTGTCAAATAGCATTAGACAGCCTGGTAGTTATAAGCAGCCGTGGCTGTAAAAGAACCGTGGTATTGCACAATTATAGCTAAGAAAGATTCAAAAAAGTGTTTTGCATGATGCAGACCATAAATATACAGACATCTCCGTAAGTGCAGCACATTTTTCTGACCCATTCCCCAGTTGATGCTACAAATGTAAGTGCCTTTAAACTGCTGAATGCTGCTGCTTACAGAGGAAAAAATATGTATGACCAGTGGCTCAAACACATTTTAAATATTTCATTTTGTATCACATTGAAGCAATGCTGGGGGCATGAAAGAAGATCATGACTTTCTGATCAATTTGAGGAATTTGGCTATTGATTTGTTTTAATGATAGCCTTTGATTTTGTTTTATTTTTTAAGTTGAAGATAGGCAAAGGCTAATATTACTTGAATGTAATCTTGAAGAGTCTATGACCATGACAGATGTTAAATGTTTTGTATTCTGCTGGTAAAATATGAAGTTGACTGAAATTACACAATCAACTAATAATTATGTAGACTTAATGCTGGAAAACAAGGAATGTAACTTCATGTCCATTGAAGCCAATAGGAATCCAGACATTAAAGATCACAAATTTGAAGTGAAATGATTTTATTAGATTTATATGGACCCTTTGTACCAGAAAGCTTTCTCACATACATGTTGTTCTAGATCTCCACAAGCCCATTTATAATGCATTCCTCCATCCATTTCTCTTTTTTCAAAACTCAGTGACTTTTCATTGGAAAAACAATGCTAACAGTTTTAATAGAAAAATAATGAATGTATGTTAATAAGAAAATTGTTTGGGTTAAGAAATGCAAAGAAGCATGGAACAAGACACATGATACAGGGAAAGAGGATAGAAAGGCCTGGAAGAAAAAGTCTTTGCGTGCAATTGCAGGGCTCTAAAATAGGCACAAGGATTAGGCAGTGGTCAGAGCAGAGCGCTGAACAGCTATTGAAAGAAAGTGGATTTATAAACAGAAGTTCAAGCAACAAGGAATGGCTTCAGTGGAGGAAACTATGGTAAATAGGAATGGCTGGGCTCATTCAGAGCTGTGGGAAACATTAACAGAGTCATAAACAGCTGAAGTCTTTTATTAATTTAAACTTTTTAAGCATAGCATTTTCAAACTTGTAAAATTTTGAAATCATATTATTCATTCTCTGGTATACGGATAAAACTATTTCCTTTCATTTCTACCCATTATTTAGTTCCCTTTTAGTCAGAACATCTGAGTATACTTTCTCTACACCTACCAAATCTCTAGAAGGAACTTGCTTTGATCAGTTTCACAGCTTCGGTCAGAGTTGAACTGTCTTCCTAATATCAAGCAGGTACTGAAGGCTTACTGTCTTCAGCATGGAGTCAATAAACTCCAACATTTGAGCTTGAAGTTAAACGAGTCTTAAGACTATTTCCTAAACATGGAGGCTTTTCTGAATTGAGGCCTTGAAATAGAGCCGATGCTCTTTCAAGCTGTAGAAAGATACCCAAGCAGTATTTTAAGCATTGCAATTAACAAATAAAAACACTGTTAACACTTCATAAATACATTTTATCTTTTTTAATACTCTTTTGAGCACTGTTTCTAAAGAAAGGGATGTAAGCTCAGTTTCTATAAAGACTTCCAAATTGCAGTGTACTCAGATATTTAACTTGGAGTTACAGCTACGTCTTTATTTAGGTATCTAACTAAAACTGGCCTGATTTTCTGAGGGCAAGACTATGTGTAGGTAGCATTTTTATTCGGACACTGGGGATAGTTGGAAAAATATTTTTTGAGACCCTCAAGCTCTTCTTCAAGCCTTAAATGAAATCTTAAACATCATGCTAGGTATCAGTTGCTCTTAGTTTAATTATTTTAAATTAGCTGAATAATTCGAGATAGGTCTGTTAGTGTACAGAAGGAGCAGAGAGGGATGTTTGCCAGGGAAAAAGTGATAAGGTAGGAGCAACTGTAAGAGGACACAGACTGCAAAGATTTTGCTTGGACAGAACGTGATATAAAATCAGTGATACAAGTGTCTTGGGTTAGCCGATAACCTTCAGTATCAAGAAGAGTTATGTCCTCAAGTTGTCAGACTTCTCCTCCATGACCATCAGGATCAGACCCAAATAGAAGTGATGGTTTCATGAGGAGTGACTTTCAGGGGGGTTAATACTCACCTTGGTCCTTATGATCCATACTTGGAAGCTTCTGTCCCAGAAGTCAAAAAGTAAGCCATGCAGCCGTGACTGCTACTGCCATGTTGTTAAATCAGTTATGTTCTGAATACAGGTTCCTGGGAGCTGAGATCGTTTTGATGTTCCTATGCTCTTACGGCTCTCATGCAAGTTAGCTGTTCTGGGCTGCTTCCAATCCTTTTAATTTCAGCCTTACTGACATACACACTGTTTTGGCTTTAGGGTTGGCAGCATTCCACTTTGAGATCTAGATGGGATACACAGGTATCTAGACCAGTTTTGTGAAGAGAATTAATACGGGTCATTGGCAAGGCACAGCACCACCTTAACCCAGCCTTGTGCCTTTTTGTACCACCTTGCCAGGTTGCTGTGGCGGAGTGGTAAATGCAGCGATGTGCTCTCTCTCTGGAGATACAAACATTTCTGGATTTGTGGCATGATTTGATGGGATCTGGATGCCAAATATGTATTTTTCCAGTGCCATAGCCTTGAGGTGGATTAGGCTCCAGATTTTTAAGGGGCAGCAGGGATGCTAAATAATGTTCTCTGTTGAGCCGAGATTTGGAAAGTGGAGTTTGGAAAGCTGGGACAAACTCGCTGGCAAGACCTGGCAGGATTTAGGATTCAGAGTCAGATTTTTAGAACATGCCGAGCTTGATTATTATGGTGGCAACCAACAGATCCATGCTGGTTCCTTACATTGGCATCCTGCCTCGGGTGCCCGATATCAAAAAGTTTACTGGGCTGCTAAATCCCTGCGTCCTCTCGGCGGCAGGAGGACAACGAGGCGTTAGACAGTGGTTTATACACGTTTGGGGTTTTTTTTTCCCTTTTTTTTTTTTTCTTCTATTTGGACATACCGATGTGGGGACGAGAATAAAAGCAAACAAGAGCCCAGCAATGCCGGCGTTTCGCTTCTGACGGCCGCGGCGCACCGCTCCTTCGGCTACACGCTCCCAGGCCACGGGCTCGGTGCTGCCGCACTGCCGCCCGCCGCGGAGCAGCGCCCCGGGACCCCCGCCCGCCGCGGGGCAGCCCCTCCGCACCCCCACCCGCCGCGGGGCAGCGCACCGGGACCCCCGCCCGCCGCGCCGGCGGGGACCCCGGGACCTGCGGCGCAGCCTGGCCGAGCCGCCTACCCGGGGAGCTCCGGGCCGGGGCGCGCCGTGACTCAACGGGCCCGGGCCGAGCGGGGAAACCCCCGCTGCCGCCGGGCTCCGCCGCCGCTGGCAGAGCGCATGTGCGAGGCTCCCGCCGCCGCGCCGCGCCTCGCACCCTCCCGCCCTCCCTTCTCTACCGCCCTCCCTCCCTCCCTGCCTCCCTCCCTCCCTCCCTGCCTCCCTGCCTGCCGCCGCCTCCCTCCGCCCGCCGGCTGGGTGCTGAAGTTGGGCGGATGGCAGCAGAGCAGCTCCGCTAGGGACGAGCCGCCGCAGCCCTTCCCGGGATCGCTCAGCGCCAACTGCACGCAGCCGGGCGGGGGTGGGTAAGGCGCTCCGCGGTAATTTCAGCCTGAACCGTGATAAACGGCATCAAAATGTCTGCTTTATAGTGATGCACGGGGTGGGGGGGTGGACGGACACGACACGGCGGGGGGGACACCAACCGAACGGGGGGAGGAAGAGGAAGAGGAGGTAGGCGGGAGGGAGGATGGATGGAGGGCGGTGGGGTGCCACAGAAAATGCATTCACCGGGGGGACGGGCCGTGTGTCAGCGTGTGTGCGCGCGTGTAACAACGGGCGGCTGCGGAGGCTGCAAGGGGCGTGTGTGTGCGTGTGTGCCCCTGTGTCCGTGTGCCCCTGTGTCTCCCTGCCTGCGGTCCACAAAGGGGTGGGGAGCGGTGCCGCCGCGCGCTGCCCGCCCGCGCCCTCCCCGCCCCCCGCGCTCCGTGCCGGGGGTGCCGCGGCTCAGCCGGGCGATGCCACGGGGCATCCGCCGCGCCGGGCGATGCTGCCCAGCCCGGGAGGGGGAGGGACCGGGCCGCCCCCGGGGAAGCATGGGCTGGCGGTGTGACAGCCGCCGGCTCGTAGATGAGGCAGCGCTCCCCCTGCCTTTCCTCTTGACCTTTCCCTCCCCGTAACGCGGGTCTACTCTGCGGGGGGGGGGGGTGGGGGGTGTGGGGGGGTGGATGTTGTATTTATTGTTGTTGTTATTATTTTAATTCGAGGAGCCGGCGGAAGGTGAGGGTGAACGAAGGAGTCGTTGCTCTAAGAGCGAGAGTTGCTTTTCTGTCCCTCGCTCCCCCCCTGCCCCCGGCCCCCTTTCTCGGCTGCCCCCACCGGGCCGGGCCGGGGCCAGGGACCCCCCGCCGTGGCGGCCGGGGGAGGTGGCGGGGCCGCCCCCACCGCGAGCACCGGCGCACCCAGCCTCCCCCGCCCGCCGAGCCCTGCGGCACCGCCATCCCGCTGCCCCGGCCTCCTCCCACCCCTCCCCGGGAAATGCCGGCGGGGGGGCAGGTGGCCGGGCGGGTCCGGCGGGGCAGGGGCTGCCCCCGCTGCCGGTGCCGGTGCCGGTGCCGGTGCCGGGGGGCGCGGGACAGCGCGGCGCCGGGCCCCGAGCAGCGCGGGGCTTCCCTGAGCCCGGGGAAACACCCGCTGCCGCCGCCGCCGGTGCTGCGGGGATGCGGTAATGCTGCCCGGCGCCCGCAGCCCGCCGTGTGCGGCTCCTGCGGTTCTTCACCTCGCCTTGGGATGCACCCGCCGGCAGTTACAGAGGGGCTTGCCTGGCTGCTTCAGCTGTCAGCCCCGTGTTGCACAATTGACAGCTACCTCTTGTTGATTTAGGAGGAAACCTTACCCGCACGTCAGGCTTAGCACTGGCAGGGGTAAAATTGAGGATTTTCGGTATTTGGTTTCTTCAATCCTCTATCTGGATTTTCACCAATGTGTGTCATAGGTTTGCAGCCAGATGCTTTTGCAAAATGGATGAAATCTCGAATACCCTGCTAGGTAAATGTAAGCAAGTTACGTATCGTCTGGCAATACTGTTATGGGTAACAGGTGATAAATAGCTTTCTACAAATGTTATATTCATGCACTGCAAGTGTGGGGAGTTCTACAAAGGAAGTTAATTCTTTTTCATATCGGTGGATGCTGGTGTCATCATCCTTACGTAAATCAGTAGGGAATTTTCCTGTGGCACAAGCCATTAGGCAAACAAATTATTTAACCGTTACAGAGAAACAGTGTTACACATTGTTACCACTTTTGTCAAATGTGTAGTTTTATTTTAGTTCATATCCACAATAAGCAAATCCTAATAAAATATACATGTGCCCCACCCCAATAAGTTTACGGCCTAAGATGCAAAGGCTATGATACACACAAGTACTTACCTCCCTAAAATACACGAGCATTAGACATTTAAATGCCTTTTCCATCAGGGCCTTGGATCCTTTTAAGTAGCCAAAATAAGAACGTAATTTGATTAAAAGCATACGATCAAAAAATTTGCTATAGTGAGTTGAACATCTAGTCCAATATCCTGGCTCTGACTACAGTCATTAGCAGATGCTGAAGGGAGAAAAACGGAAGAAACAGGATTGGTATACAGCAATCTTTTCCTGGTATATCCTTTCAAGTTCCAGCAAACTGTAGTACAGGGATTTCTTAAACTGGGGTTTACTCCCAGATCATCATATTTAATAAGCCCTTGAATTTCTCTACTCCCTTTTTTTTTCATGCATTTATACCTTGGTCTCAACCACATTCTGTGGCAGTGAGCACCACGATTTAATTATGTTTTGTGTGAAAAAGTACTTCCTTTTGTTTGCTGTGAACCTGCTGCCTGATAATTTCATTCAGTGCTCCTTAGCTTTCTTATGTGACAAGGAGCACATACTGTGTCTGTACAAAGCATTCGGAGTGTCCTCTCACACCAGAGCAGGTACAGCACTGGCAGTTCAAGTCCCTTCATTTTATTTGTCACTGAGTTGAGAGTTCTGCCTAGGGGTGTAAAGCCATATGCACTCCTCGTTTTTTACATTGAAATCTACAGATAAGAATAGTCATGCTTTTTCTTGTTATGCAACATGGATGTTTGTGCATAAAGAATTGCCCTGAACCCATGAACTCATTTCAAGAAGGCTACTGAAAAGCTGTCTGTTGAAAATTAACTCCCTGCTCTATTGATTTGAATTGAAATCTGACTGACAACTAGGTGAAAAATTCCCTATGCTAATACAGTTTTCTACCTACCCTGAAAAAAAGATGAAATGTTTTATTTTCAAACTGCAATTCTTCATTTCCAAGAAGTACACTAAATAAAAAGTGCAAGTTATATGTCAAGGGGCATATATCTATGAACTCGGTACCATTGAATTAGCATCACTTTTAATTGCTCTGTGTGATTGTTCATTATAAGGATGAGCATAGTTGCAAAAGTAAAGTTTAAATGCCCCATAAAATCTTAACTGATCTGGAAGGAGCTGTGACAGAAGTTCTTCTCCCCAAGAGTACTACTTAGTTCACATCATGCATGAGGAGCACTAGTACTGATCAGACCAACATTGCAGAAAGCTCCCCTGATCTCACCTCAGCCCTGCTTTGATTTCCTCACAAAAATAATAGAGGAATAAGAGACCAGAGAACCACAAAAGCACAGCCTGGACCCAAAGACCCAGAAGTTCTCAGAGTTTGAAATCAGCAGCAGACACAATTTGGAGCAATGCAATCCACAGCAGAATGTGGACAAGTGGAGAACAGTAGAAACCCACGTGAGTTGTGAAATCCTTCACAAAAAATAAAACGCTGGGAACCTCAGATGCAGTAATCAGCATCTCCCTAAAGACTAAAAGAAGAAGAGGCTGAGTGGTATCATTATGAAGACAGGATAGGAGGGACGTCAGCCAGTCTCAGACTTAAGCCAGTTTCAAACTAAATATGGGAATGATTTTCCACTTATGAGTGGCATATATGTGTTTATATATGTGTGTGTATATATATCTGTGGCAAACCATATATATATATATATATATAATCTATAAAATTCCCTTCACAGAAAATATGTTAGCTTGAATAAATTTTACAATCCTAGTATCTTTTAAATAGCACTTTCTTTCTTGTATGCTTCACACGCTTGCCTGCAACTATGAAACATATGGAGGTACTTAGGACTGTGCTAGAAGTGTACTACGTGATACAGTATTAGCTCTTACAGAGATGTTCATCACAGTTCCATTAGCTTCCTCCTGATCATGTCTCCATGATGTCAGGTAGAGATTTATTTTGCACTTGTACCAAGGTCTCAGCTTCAGCTTTTTTAATGAAAAATACATCCTAACCATACTTGTAGTGCTTACTCTGTGCACACAGAACAAATTTTTTAAGAACATAAAATTCATGTGCTAATTGGCTTGAGTTAAAATTAGTTAAAAAATAAATCCTTCAAGAAATTTGGCATTTCTGTTGGCTTATTCTTTCTCCTAAGTAGTCTTAATAATGAAGTAATGCAATCAAACTTTCCATATTGTTAAGTAATTAAAAGCTTGTGCGTAGGGTATAAAAACAAATGAATAGATGAAGTTGTAATTAAGTTTATCTATTAATGATTGTAGCTAATGTCTATAACTATACAGGCTGCAAGTAGGCTTGTGTGAGTAGTAGCTTCACTGCTGACTCCTGGGGGGCTTACTGCACCCTCCAAAGGAGCTCAGCCCTTCAGCTCAGCACCTCTTCAGGTCTTGGCTATAGTGGGTCTGAGACAGGGAGCTGCATGCACATCTGACTCCAGTCCTCCAGCAGGTTAACCAGTTCAGAGAGATCTTTTCTGCAAAGATTTTCTGTTTCGACTCAAAGTTGGGTATCTGCTCTCAGAAGGTTTCCCTTAGCGCTGCTGCTGTCTCTTAACATGCACAAAGGAAGCAGCCATGCAGTGTGACGGTGGCAAAAAACCTAGGGGAACGCTTAGAAGCACACAAACAGCTGAACTCGGGGCCTACACTGCTTCTCCTGCCCAGCCACCATCTGACTTGCGCCTTGAATAAACATGGGTCCTCCAAACCAACACAGGGGCTTGATTCCCTAGCATGCTTTATCTGTTTTGCACTGCTGCAGTGATGCAAAATAGATGTAAACTCATTTTAAATGATGGGTATGCTTTGAATAATTTGTGCTGTTCTGGTATATTAATGAATCTGGGCTTAAATTTTAAAAAAAGAATAAAAGTATTGCAAGGTTGATTCTGTCATATCTTCATGTAACTTTTGAGTGACAGCTTTGCCTTTAAGTTCCTTGTTTATAAAATATTAATTAAATGCTTCTTACCTTTCATACAATCGAATTTTTCATACATTATTTACTTTGTAAGCAAATGGTAGTATGTTCTTAGAAATCAGTACATTTCTAGACAGAATGTATGTGGGGAATAACAGGTGGGGAGGTGGAATAGAAACAAAAAATTAATAAAATCTTAAATCCTAAAGCCAAGCATTAAGTATTACTTAAAGACACTCAGACATCTTAAACACTACATCTGCACTGTATAATCTTTCTGCATGCAAAAATACTATACATCTAGCCTAGTTTCTTCAGTGAGAGAGGGAGTAAATTAGTGAGTGATGCATTAACACAGATATGCAGCTTCTGCTACCAAAGCAGCTTCACTTAAAGCAGCTTGGCTGCTCTCTCCAGTGATGCCAGCCCTGTGCTTGGTGAAATGCGAGAGAGATTGGAAGCTGGACCACTCTGTATAGCCCTAACTCTATACTTACAGACTAGCAGAGAGTATACTAGAGTGATGCTGCCTTTAAAGGAAGACTGCCGCTCTGTCACGGCTCCCTGCTGTAAAAGTCAACTGATTATGCCACCTTGCTCTGTAGTTTTAGTTAAGTGCGAGTCCAAGCAAGACTTGGTCTTACTGTTTTAGGAAGGCTGAATATGGCTTTGCTGTGCTGTTTTGCTGTGCTGTGGTATGCTGTAACAATGTCTTCATTTAAAAGCAACTCTTGTCAGTTTCAGTAAAATAATCTTATGAGATAAGGCAATTAAACCACAGGAATCATACATGACAGCTCTCATGCTATCCTTGGCACAGCATTTTTATGCCTACTGTAGTTCAGACAGCTTTCAAACGAGAGAGCTCGAAACACTGGGCACCCCCAAGAGGCAATGTGTCCCAGGGATATCGCAGCCGCAGCAAGGAGCTGCAGGAAGTCCTTACCTTTCTCACAGTACCACTGGCCAGCTGCTATCACTATATGCACACTGATGTCCTAAAAGCCTAAGTTAGAGGGAAATCATAGAATCATGGGATGATTTGGGTTGGAAGGGACCTTAAAGATCAGCTAGTTCCAACCCCCTGCCACGGGCAGGGACACCTTCCACTAGACCAGGTTGCTCAAAGCCCCATCCAGCCTGGCCTTGAACACTGCCAGGGATGGGGCATCCACAGCTGCTCTGGGCAACCTGTTCCAGTGCCTCACCACCCTTACAGAGAAGAAATATATAGTAAATTTTTAATACCATTGTTACTGTTTATCATATATATAATAGAGAACAACCTTCTGGAGTAAGGAATTTCTTATCCAATCCATCTTGTTATGACAGAACTTCAGGCAGTACATGCTCTCCGATACTCACATTGCACCAGACCTTTGGGTAGTACAGATGCTGACTTGTCAATGATTTGCATCATATGAAAATCAAGAACAGTGAGTAATAACTTCCTGTACAAGGGCTTCACAAGTAGCTTTCTTATAATGAATGTAGGTGGGAAGTGTGGTCCTAATTACTCAGTGTCCAAAAAGTACTTTTATGTCCCAGTCCTATTATCTTCAGAAATTACAAAGTCCTAAAATATTAATCAGGTACTTCATAGCTTTCAAGATGGGTCTGGGAAGAGAGGAGTGAGATGTATAAGTTATTTTATCATTCAGATAGAATGGTTTGAAAATATATCCAGAAATTATTTTGATGTTTAACTCTTAAACTAGTGTGTTGGCATGGAGTTGTCATATAGTGGTCTGATAATCTAATCAATACAGATTGATATCTGATAATCTGGAGTCTAATTTGTAGCATTTTTTCACTATTTTATGTATGTGTCCAAATATTTGTATAAACCCTTGCTGATCTTCACAATGTAAAAACCCCAGATGATAATAATAATCAGAGTCTCAGCTGTATGGTAAGCATTGTGCTGACTGGAATAGACTATGATGTTTTCAAATTCATTCTGTGATTATTTGATATGTAAAATCAAGTCATAGACCCACCACAAAAAAATTTAGTACTGGTGTGGTGAGGGTCTTGAAAAGGATAGAGAGAATACTTCTATGTAATGAATGCAGCAACTTCATAAATTATGAGGTTATGAAAGAAGCAGCTTTGAGTTGATAGCTCATGTAGGACTGGGCACTGGCCAGTGACTCAGTATACAGTGATTCACTGTACAGAAATCTGACTGTTCATTGGATTTGTCCTGAGCTCCCTCTGCAGAAGAACCATCCCATATGGAGTATCTGTCTCAAAGCCTATGTCTGCACTGTAAATGGCAATGTAGGGTAGAGATACCTGACAGAGGTTGGACACTTGAAAAATCTAGTTAAAGCAGCACTGAGTCCTGTGCAAGAAAATGACCTTATTTTACCTCTACTGTCTGTATGTCATCTTGCATCCTGCAGTGTAGGCTACTGAGAAACAGAAATCCACTCCTGAAGTTTTTCTATTTTTAAGCTAGAGGGCTCCTGAAGGCACTTAACATGAAATATGTTCCATACTCCAACCGTTGCCTTAGCTGTTCTTAAACCTGCCTCAATTGATCAATAACCCTCTTCATCTAAGGACATCACAACTGTTGTTTCAATAGCAGTCAGTGAAAAATACAGAAGTAACATGGATTCCACATGGCTGTCTAATCTGTCTGAGATTTTGCCTTTATGTAGCCAAGGTAGCACAGCTCTTTTGGGTGCAGGATTGCACTGAGCACTTTGTTTACTTGCCGTGACTCTCAGCTGTTGTCAAGAGTCCCAGGTTCTATCTCTGTAAAATAAAACCCTGAGCTTGAGCACCAGAACTTGATCATCTATGCACTAAATCATTAGAATGGCCCCAGACCTGGCTGGAAAACTACAACAGTCCAGGAACCATTCCCAATAAAATGCTTGTATGAGGCTGTCCTGTTACCCAGAGCCGGTCAGTCTAATTATATGAATATAACTAAATTGGCCATTTGGCATCAGAGCCAGAGAACAAGCCCTGGAATTGCTTGGCTTTCCAGTACAGATGCATCACATGTCTCCAGGATATCGTCTCCAGCCTCTGATTTTGGCCTGCATCCTTTCCTAGGTGTATGATATTCGATTCAACCAAAGTAAATCCATGTTTGCTGTGATTTACTTACCAATGGATCCAGATCACCTTAAGTCAGTGATTTACCCTTGATAGTTTATATTGTTCCCTTGATATTTGCCTACTACAAACAGTAGTGTTGGTGATTTTTTGTAGTTCTTTGTTTTGTTCATAGTAGAGGGGAAGGTTGTTAAGTAGTATAAAAGAACATATTCCTGAAGGATCCAGTTAGAAACACACCTGCTTAATAATTATTCCTCATTTTTAATTTCAGACCAAGATTTATCAGGTTTTAATACATTTAATGTTTATCATGTTGATTTTTGCCATGCTGATTCTACAATCACAATGTTGTGCGTACTAACAGAAGTCAACATATTTCAGTTAACAATATAGCCATCAACTTTAGCCATCAAATTGGTAATCTTACATAAAATATTAATTTATAACCATCTCATACTGATCAAAGAAATATATAGTTTTAAATTTTGTATTTAGCATAACTCATATTGAATGGCTTTAATTATATTGAGTTCGTTCAAGTCCTTCATGTGTTTATTATTATTAATAATCTGTCAAATCTGTGGGATGAGGTGGATATTATTTATGTTCAATTCATTTCTTTCATACATAACAGGAGAGAGAATTGTTTAAGCATATTAACTAAGAAAGTGTAAAGTTTAGGAAAGGGGAATGGCTCGTATTTCTATGTGCATGATATAATAGGAAAATTATATACCTTGTATGGCTTTGCTTCTACTGCTTTTCTTGGTCAGGCATATAATGCTGTGACAAATACTGTGACCTGGTTTCATACGATGTGTAAAAGCACGTGACATTTCAGGATTTTTTTAAGAAAATAGAGAATCCAGAAAGTTCAAAACAGTAGAGGAGGAGGTAACTATCTTTCATGTTATTATTATCTTGAGAATCTAGACAATTTAGTAAGCACTGAGATACAGAACACATTATGAAAAGGCTGCTACTAGCTTTCCAGATTTCTAGGATTTAGACCTAGTGTTTTAAGATAATTGTCCCATCATGCCATCTTTTCTACAAGCTCACTTTTCAATCACATCACCTCTGCGTGCTGGGGCAACAGCACTGCTATATCACAGAAAAGAAATTCAGATACATATAAATTAAACAATTACAGGATCACACAGTAAAACAGTGGCAGATGCGGAAATCAAATATGAGGGGCAAAATTCCAAATTCTTGTTGATTTCAAGGGTCAAAATTTAATGTTAAGAATCTTGTGTCCCACTCCACTTGACAGCTTCCTTTTTACCAAAGTAATGCTGTTATATAAAACATCAGAGAGAGCTTAAGATCCAGAAAATCTCCAGATCCAGGAAGTCTCCAGGACAAAACTGGGAATTTGCAGCTGATCTTTTGAAAAGTCAGTCTTTTCAATCAAACATTCTTTGACATTCTGAAGATGACCAGAGCAAAACCCATCCAATATAATTACGCTGTTCCCTTGAACATGTAACATGAATATCAATATGAAAAGTATTAGTTATGGCCATATTAGGAAAAAAAATCCTCAGTAAGCAAAAAACTTCAAGAATATGAAGACTTTGGATGGTTGAGCAATGTAGCCCTACATTTAAAAAATGAGAAGGAGAAAATGGAAGCATGTAGCAGGTGGCATGATACCTTCTGCATGTATCTCCTGACATTCAGCTCATTGGTTCTTTAAAATAGTCGGGGATTTTTGTGATCCATTAAACCATTACCTGTAAATCTGCCATCCTCATAAAAGGAGGTAACTTCAATACAGTAAATAACAGATGTCCTAGCTTTACCAAATAAGGTGTAAAAAAATTCTATCTGCATTTCTTTTGGTTTGTTAGTTTTTATGATAAAAGATCCTGTAAGATCACAGTTATAATACACACACAACAAAATGTTTTTACAGGTAATAACAGAGTGGACTAACTAGTCAACTTATGCCTAATTCTAGTATAGAATGCAGAATACATTTTCTAACCCCAAATTACTCTGAATTTTAACAAGACTGCATTCTTGGGCTTGATCAGAGCTTGGTCTATGGGAGATGCTTTAATCAGTCTATATCAGCATATACTTTATATATGCTTATATATAGCTCTTTGTAATTTATCCTGAGATACTTCGAATTAATTGTCTTCTGCTTACCATGGTGAGAGAACACATCCATGGGCTGTGGCATAAGTTACCACCAATCAACTTCTCCAGTAAATATCGGAAGTGTGCTGATGGCCCAAGTAAATGCAATGTAGTTTATTTCTTAATTAAAAGAGGTAAATTACTGTATGTCCCCCCCTTGTTTTTTTTTTGTTTTGGTTGTGTTTTTTTTTTTTTGGGGGGGGGTCGTCTCTTCAAGTAAATGTGATCTAAAATAACTGTAATGTAAGAAGACTAAATTTGTCTGAAAGTGTAATTTATTGCAGACCCAGCTCTAGATGGGATTTGGTTGGTTTAAGGTTCCTAGAGGTTTCAAAACTCCAAATAATTTAATTGCTACTAATGTGTAAGGCATTTTTCCATTAACTTGAATGGAATTCTATGGCAGAAACTTCTAACATGCAATGCTTGCCATCAGTCATATTTCAAATGTGATTGCAAGGCTCTATTTAGGCTCTGTTAATTAGAAACTTCTGCCGGACTCTCAGATCGTACGCAACAAGGGGACTGAATGCCACAGCACCTTGACTTTGACTGCACCCCATGCTGTGAGGTACTAGCTGGGATCACCTAAAGACAGTATTTTATGTTTTAAAACTGAGTTGGATACTATTCATACAGCAGACTTTCTTTTTTTTTTTTTTTTTTTCCCTATGTTAAACCCCAAGCTATGTAGGTGAGAGACTGTTTTAAATTGTGCTGGAGCCCTGTCCTGTGAGGTACAGAGTGTATCCAGCCGAGTGCCAAGCAAATCAACTGCTATCGAACCAGGCTGGCAGTGTGCGCTCAGCAGCATTCTGGATTAGACTGCTTATCATTAGTATGGCCAATTCCAGCAGGTGGCTTAATAGTAGTTTTAGGAACACTGGAAAATAAGAACACAGGCTGGAGGGAACACCCTGGCTAATTGCATCCCATCTCCGGCTGTTTCCAGCAACTCGTTCTTACCTTTCCTTCCTTTTCTGGATCAAGTTAAGATTAAAAGCAGGAGGTTTTTTTTTACATCTATTCTTACTCAAAGGCTGTTCCAGAGCTCCTGTTGAAAACCTTTTCCTCACTTCCAGCTACATTTATTCAAAGACAGCTTATTCCCCATTTGTTCTGGTGCAATCATCCATATTAAATTGGCCTTCCTCCCTTCCATTTATCCACCTGACACACTTATCTCCCTCACCTTTAAGTATTTGTTCCAGTAATGCTCTTTAGATCAAACAGACATCAGAAGATGGAGGGAACACTCAGTATGCAAAATCTTTGTATCTTGTGAAGAAAGGGGTCTCAAATGCCATGGCAGCAGCACTCTTTCCCATCACAGAACCCCTCTCCAGATCTTCCCCTTCATAACTTCATCTGGAGCTCTCTGGAGTATGAATGCAGTAGGCTGTGTGACTACTTCATGAGCATCCTCTCACTCCTGTTTATGTAAAGGAGATCCCTTGCCAAGGAACATTCAAGGTTCCGCTAATATCTGAAGAAAACTGCCGCTTGAGTTTCAGTGCTGTGACGCAGTGCGATCCTTGCTGTGAATAGTGGCTGCAAAACGCATCAGAACATGTGTGTAAGGAAAGACTTACTGACATAAATTGGGGGGAGAGTGTGTGTGCGCGCTAAAAGTGTCTCAATTGTTTTCTCTTTCACCAAAATACATTTCCATGTTGATTTGGATACAAAAAAGCTTCAGTATCAGTATAATTTCTCTTTTCAGACAAAATGGCTTTTTCAGGAAACTCTTCTGTAAGTTACTTATAAGTGCTTCTCCATCTTGGCATCTTGTAGGACTAGATAAACAAACAAAATATTAATTTAGAAATTTAGCTATTAGTCTAGAAGAGCAGAGTTCCAACAGTAATAACTATGCAAATGTTTTGGTTCACCTACATGAGATTGCACAGGACAAACAAAAACGTCTATCGTTTTGATTTGTTGCTGCATGAGTCACCTTCAAAAGAAAAATCAAATCATACGAGAAAATTAAACATTTGTCAAGGAAATGAAGAATCTGGGCCACTAGGATGAATTGGCTGATGATTATTTTTAAGAGTTCAGTTCTGTTATGAACTAGGTGTTGATCCACTTGCAGACTTGTATGGAAACAGATCATGCTGCTTTATGAGGGTTTTGCACTCACATCTAAAAAGTTGGGTTTACACCCAAGAAGAGGTTTGAACTGACAATAAGCATGCTGTATTCTTTATTCTTCTTGCTATCATCCTACCTGTTACTATGCACTGAGAAAAATGCTTAGCCCTATCTCAGGACAGGGACCTCCCTAGGAAAAAAAATCTGTCTGTGCCCAAACTTATGGTGGCTGAACAATGACCAAACATCTGATGTGATCAGCAGGCAGATATGCTTGACCCAAAAATGCAGTTATAACATGTCCTCAGTTTACTTTTTACATTTTTTTTTTTTTAAAAAAGTATTGTTCAAACAAAGCCATTCGGAAACCATCTAAATTTGGCTTCCAGACTGTGTGAGATTTTGAATGCTTTGTCGCTACTTCTGAGCGATGTATAATGGAAATGTAAAGGTCGGTACTGTTAGCACATTGAAAACATTTCTATCCACATCTCCTTCCTAAGATGTTCATGGGTGACATAGCAGTGGGCAACGTGTTGTATTGTCTATGTGTGTCAGAAAACAGTTCCCTGATCAGAAAAGGCAGCTACCCCAAGGCTACCCCAAGGCTGTAGGTATGCATACACCATTTGTTAAAGGCCAGTCTGGAGCTCAGACCCTCCCAACAAACGTGGGGACAAGACTGAGCTGGTCTGGTGCCCAGGTGATAAGCACTTATTTTCTGAGCATCCAGAGGATGGTTACTGCATCAGGCATTCCACATCCCACCCAGGCTGGAGTGCCTGAGCCTCCCTGGCTCTGCTGCTGTCATGGTGTCACACACAGGCACAAGAAATACTGTCATCTGGTTCGCAAGACAATGCTGTGGAAGGACCGTGGGGACTTGCCATGCTTACAGCTGGCAGGGACCTGTGGGTTTTATCCCCTTGTAAGCAAAGCTTCTCAAAGGCAGACAGAAAGTTTCCTGAGCATATGTTTATTCTTGCTAGGACTCTAATCTAATCTGCAACTTCCCAAAATCAAAATTTCAGATGTGGGTTTAGATGGAATATCGTTGGCAGGAATATCTAACCGTTGTCTTTTCCCAGAAGTAATTGGTCATAGTACAATTATAGCAATAAGACTATAAGTTAGGGAGAAGCCAGAGAAAGAAAATTCGGGAAGTTTTGAGACATTCAGATTGTCTTTGAGAGGTATCTATAACTTTTTCCAAAATATTAATGAGAATGGGAATGTTAGAAGTAGATCTGCAGTGGTATAGAGGGTCAGTGACCAGGGATGATTTCTAACAATAAGAGCAGACACACTTTCTTAAGGTGTTTGGTGCTACTGCATTGTGAAAGAGGGAATAAAAAAATATTCTCCACAAAAGTATCATAGTGCTTGCCCACAGGTCTATCCCAGTGAGGAAATGTGTTAGTTCAAATCAATAATTAGAAGGAAAAAATCTTTCCTACATTTCCACACAACTGAATGATGAACATGAACACAGGCCTTCACCCTAGCAGAAAAATCTGAAAAATCTCACTTTGTGACCAAATGTGCAGGTGGTTCAGTTTAATTTTGACTAGTTCTTTTCACAAGACTACAAAAAAATTCCCTGCAGGAGGAAGTGCTTGTGTCAGCTCCACAGAAAACAGAAGTTTATCCTATTCACGTAAGTGGGTTGAATCTTCTATTGAGATGCTAAATAATGTTTCATTGCCTTCCATACAGCCCTTCCAAACTAACTTTTTTATGCCACGTTTAAATTCATTGTGAGCCTTTTGCCCCTGGCTCTCCAGCTGTTTCCCTGCTCACATCCTGAGTCAAGAGCTGCTGAAGTTGGGGAGCAGGAAGACCGAATTATTGACAGGGATGGTCTACAGAAAACTTTAGAGAGTGTGTACACCTCAGAATTGGCTATCCAGATCTTCCAGGAAAAGGAACAAATCTCAGGAGCAGAAGTAATAACCAGCACAGACTGAGAGAACACAGAGATGTTAAAAGGATCTTTAAAGCGTGAAAGGGCAATAAACAGGCATAATAGACGTTGAAATTGTAATGGTAGAGAACAATGAAGGTACTGAAGTGAGAACATGAGTCTGGGTGCTAGTTAGTGAAGAAAAAAGGGGATTAGTGAAGAAAGGTGAATTAAATGGCTACAGTGATACAATCTTGGAAGTATGGAATAGGAGAGTAGGACGCTGAAAAGTAAAGGTCAGGGGGCAGAGAGAGGCTTTTTGCTATGGAAATAGTAAGGAGAGAGGGATTTTAGAGCTCAGAAAAATGAACAACAGTATTTCGCAACAGATAAGATGATAAATGAAGGAGAGAGGTGTTGATCATAACTGAAGTTTAAAAGGTTGGGAACAATGCGATCGGAAAGATTATGGTACAGAACAGAGAAGAAAATTTGGAGAGGAGATAAAGACTTTTCTGTCTATTCAACAAACTTAAATTGCCAGTGCAACATCAAGGAGAAGAAAGGCATTCACCAGTGGGCGAAAGGCTGAAAAGAACAGTATCTCACCAACAGTAAACTGCCTAGATGGGTGCCAGTGTAGACTTAAGGCAGTAGGGGAACATGTTGTGGGAAAAAGAAATCCATCATTAAAGATCTAGAAAAAGAAGCAGGAGATACTGAAGAATTTTCTAGTAAGGACTGAGGGGAATGGAAGAAATGCATTATAGTCACTTTTTAAAATAAAACCTGATTTCTAATGGCTTTTGATTATTAGAAGATGTTTGTAGCATCTGAGGTGTTTATAAGTACTTATAAGGAGATGTTTTTTCAGCCCAAATGTTAAGAAAGGTAATACCAAGTCCTGCTTTAGAATGAAGTGTTAAAAATTAAAATAATTTCTTTATGTGCAAGAAATAGTGACATATGGACAACAACAGAACAACAACAACAAAACCACAAAAAACATGTTGAGTTTTCCTTTGCTATCCGCAACTAGAATTTCTTCCTAAGGCACTCAAAACTATGTGCCATTCAACTAAATCTCCTTGATCTGGAGCTAACAAGAGATTAGAACTAACAATTAGATAACACTTCTATTCCCTTTCCTCCTTTCTGATCCTACCCCACACTCAAAACAGGTTAGACTCCTCTGACTAAGTAAGAACAGACAACCTTCCTGAATAGAAAGGAGATCAACTTTTCCAAAGCAGTGCTTTCTTTGGATCTGGAAAACTGCACATGAAGAGAAAGAAGGCAGAAAACTTTTGATAGCAATGAAAGCTCATGACATTCCTAGATTTGCTTTATGTGGCAAATCTACTGGAGACCTTTCTTACTGACAGCATGCTTTCTATTACAAGACCAAGGTGCTAAGGAAGAAGGTACTATTGAGCAAACTGCAAGTCTCCCAAAGGTTCTGTTGCTCTTACAGATAATTCAAAATTTCATTGTATCCTGATCAATGCCCTTAACATTTAAAAACCAATTTTGTTTCATTGTTTTTTAAAAAAATGCCATTTTCCACCATCTGAAATATCCGTAATATTATTTTTCATTAATTCTGTTTATGGAAGATGCATAAATATTATTGTAGCATAGTTATTGGCAACACTGGTGGCCTGAGTACAAAGTCTCTGATAAACAGAAAGTGGCCATTTCAATAATGTCTGAATGTACATTGTGGGATCAAATCTAAGTTCTCCAAATTTTTAGGGGCAGAGGCATTACTTATTGCCATTCGTCTTGAAGAAAACATAGTTTATAGACAGAAGGGAAACAAAAAATGTAATTAAAATATTTCACTTAATTTAAACATTTTCTAAAGCTCCATTTTACATGCAGCCTTCCAGGACAAGGTTGAACTACCCTAGCATAGAGGTAGCAAGGACAAGTTCATCTTCTTTACTCAAGCTGGGGTGACAGTGGATGCTGTGTGCATCTTGGCCCCAGTCTGCTACAGAGATTAGGCATCTAAACTAGGACTTAGTTGGCTTCAGTCATCTGTATCTAAGAACCCACAATAACCTATTCCCCTCACACCCTTAGGTACCCACATTTCCCCAGTCAAGTGCCTTGAGTTCCTAGTACTCATGTGTGCAACTGCTTCCAGCTAACCAAATCACAACCAGCTCTCATCAGAACGTTTTCTGCCTGAAATCCCAGAGGAGCTCAGTCCAGGAGACGTGCTGAGAGTATGCTTCTCATTTCCTGAAAGAGCTGAGCTGATAACAAAACACAAGACACAAATGAACTCTCGTTCCAAAACAACCAGAGAAGGAGGCTGGTCAGAAGGAAGTTTTGTGGTTGTTTCACCTTTCCTGCCCTCACCAAAACTGTTGCCATTTTCTCAATTTTTCTTTCATAAAATAAAGCAGGAGGGACTGCTCTGGCCAGGATGTGAGACACTTGGGTTCATCCCATGTGAATCTGAGGGAATTCAGACCTTCCCTTCCCCATCAGAGGAAGCCTGCTCTAATCACCAGGTTTGTGTCCTGAAGATATTCAAAGGGAGAAATGGTCTCCACTATTCCTATTGACACTATGCTGCTTTGCAAAATCCTACCCAAAACCCTGTAAAACAAATAAAGGGTAATTAGTCAGAGAGGCAGCAAAGTACCCACCATTACAATGTTCACCTGGGAGCAGCAACACCTTGATTTGTGCCCTGTTCTAAGCACTAAAGAGTGTGAGAGCCACATTACTTAATCTTTGCAATATTGAATAAAAGCAAGAAAGCAAATCCACGGTTTCCTTTTTCAAAGCACATCCTACCTAGTCCTTAATGTGTTTTTAAAAGGGATGAATCAGGGTCCTAAACCTAGGAGAGGGCCATGGCTGCAAATCTCAGTCATTCTGCAGTTCACACTGGGTTTCTCAGTCCCAGAAAGGAACAGGGTAAAGGACTGTCTTGATTACCAGGATTACAACTCCTGGTTGTGCAGCAGCTTACACCAGTCTAAGCCAAAACTACTGCTCCTCTCTCCTTGCCACATGTAAGTGGTCACAGTGAAGCAGTTCACAGAGTTAATCCACCTAACAGCTAATCATTTCTTTCTACAGAGTTCGTTTTCTACCCCAACACCTACTTGATTTGGGTTACCACATGGTAGAAACACCTCACCAGAAAGCAGGAGTCAAAGGACCAATGTCATGGAATTAAGTTGACTAAAGCTGCCAAAGAGCCTCATACTTGGGGTGCTGCCTTTGGGAGTTCATTCTGAGCTGTCTCATCCAGATGCCCATGTACTGCACACAAGGCTGTTCCCTTCCAGGAGGCAAAAAAAAACCCGAACCCGAGGCTCATTGCCTCTTTGCAACCAGAGTTGTCTGCTCTGGTACCTGTAAGCCAACGGAGCGGGGACAGCTTTGGGGAACGCAGAGCTCCCCACAATGTACTAGAAGCAGAAGGAGCATCAGGCTGGTTTTCTTGTTTCCTCATCTCGTTAATAGTGCCCATGTGAACTGTGTGATTTTTTTTCTTCTGATGTTCTAGTTGTATTGGGCTCCAGTTTTAACTTTGGGGGTTACGCTTTTGTTTAATATTTTTTGTTACATTATGAAAATACAGTCATATGCAATAGGATTGACATATAACAAATAACTGAACAAAAAGCTAAAAAAGGTGGTTCAACTCATGAACTGTTGTTCAAACAAATGGGAAAATGTAATTAGGGAGCATATTAAAACCAACAAAGTCTGGGTGCCTACCTGGCACTGAAACTAAACCTACAGTAAATGTTACATGCAACAAATAGCCTTACAAGTTCTCTTCAGAGATCTGCAATTATTATTAGGTGGATGTTCAACCTAACCAGACATCCTAGAAGCTATTTATCCTTGCATAGAAGTTCTGCAGCTATGTGGTTATCCTAAACCCATAACAAGTAAATTCATTTCTCCTCTACCCCATAGTTTATCTCTTTTTTTCTATCTGCACTATAATCAAGTCTCCAGAAACTTCACCTGGTTGAAGATAATCACCGAACCTGGATGGAGAGTGCACTGAAGACAGACCTTTTCTAAGCATTTCTTCTGATACAGCATTTGGTCTGGGTGCAGATGAACTCTTTTGGGAGTTGTGTCAGACAACTTTGAAATTGTTGCTTTCTGAAAAGAGACTGTTTTTAATTTTGAAATGCCATGGGGATGTCAAAGAAGATTGTAAGGAAATGACTTCCTAGGGTCAGGACCCACGCTGATGGGGGCAGAATGTGGATGGATTTAGGAAATTCCGCTTGATGTTTCTGAATTGTCTGTCAGTCCCTGCTCCAGAGACTCGTGTAAGGGACAAGAGTCTGTATGTTTCCCTAGTTTGTGAAATTATTAGTATGACAGGGGTCATATATGTGAGATGAAAGCTGTTCTTTAAAAGTCATCACAGGACTGAAACAAATAACGTACAACACCTTTGGTAATTCCAGACAGGGCTCCCTTAATGCAGACAAGGCCACTGTTGTGGCCCCACACAGTAGCTTAGAGAAACGCAAATAGCAAATATTTACAAGTCAATTTTTTTCTTTGGTTATCTACATTTCTTATGTATCTCTCATTATCCTCTTGTCCAAGTGCTTCAGAATCTTAAAAATCCATGCCTCAAGTCCAAGCTCAACTTTTTGACTGTCTAGTCAAAAAGAAAAGACTCCTTTCTGCTCATCCAAAAGTCAATCACTTGTTCTTTCACCTGGACTCAGAAAGCAACGTTTAAGTTCACAATGAGCAGAAAAGGGACTTACACCTGCATCTCTTGCATCCCCTAGGTTTGTGTCTGCCAACAGTTACAGCCCCTTTGATGTGACCTGTGCACAAGTCTGGAGGTACTCAATTCAAAACTGGGAAGATTTTAAAATCATAGATCTCTTTCATGAAATGGAAAACTTATTTTTTAATGGATAACTGAAACACATCATTTCACAACCTGTAGTCTCCAACTCCTATTGAAAGAAGTAACTTACTAAGAGGCAATAAATACAATTTAGTTAGGCTTCTCAAATTTTAGGATAGCCCTCAAGCTACTGGATCATTTTTCCTCTCCGGTTTGTTGACTTGTCTCCGATCAGCTGGGTATGGTGCCTGACTTGGGCACAAGTGGAACTTTATTAACTATTCATTAAAGTTGTGGTGAACAGCTGTTGTAGAAAGTTCAAAGCTTATGTTCTTTAGTGGAATCTGAACACTTAGTCTTAAAATGCCTCTTGCTCATCTACTGACACACTGCCAGATGTGAATCATAGCGGGGTTGCCTGCTGCCTTCTATGTAGAGTTGGGCACACTGAGAAAGTGTTCTCATCACCAGATTTTCTAATTAGTTAATGTAAACGTTAACTCTGCACTGCTGTTTTTTCCTGAAAGGACTGTTGTGCTTATACACTGTCAGATTTTAAGATACGAGGGAGCAGTGAAGCTGAACACTGGAAGACAAATCAGGTAAAGAACCAGTGTGGTCTGTTAGAGGAATCCAATCACTTACCGTAAGGGGACACTGTTAAACCCAAAGTGCAATAAGAGAGAGGGTTTTATGCTGAACTAAATTTTACCAGGATTGCACCTGGAGCACATAACACATTTCTTCAGTGAAAGAGCATGCTGGTATCTTTCTCTAAGACCAACAGACTAACCAACCTTTTTAAGCCTCCCATGAAAGTGACACAAATGCTCAGAAGTGGGAATAAATGAATAAATGGGGAAGCAACATTTCTATCCATTGCTGCAATAGCTTAGGTGGAAAAGGACACAGCATTAAAAGAGAAAAGGTGATAAAAGCATATCACTAAACTGCTAAGTTTGCCTTGTACTTTGCCATAAAAGCTGGGGATCATCAGGCTGAGTGTTCTGAAAGCTTCTCCATTCATCAGGACTCAAAAAACCAATTCCTACATTTTGTTATGAGTCAAGCCAGCAAGACATTTTTAATGGGCTTTTGGGCTTGATTTTGGAAATATCATAGTGTCACTTATGGTAAAACTAGAACAAATAATAGCATCTGTCTTGAATATAGCCATCTCAGCCCCATTACACCATAGCAATGCCATTAGAAGCAAACCGGTTTTCCTGTCCTGCCTGTCTATTAAGTTATCTTACAGAGCAATAGCGTTCTTACCAGGAAAATTTGCCAAGCATGTCTGAAGAATGATTAACTGTTTATATATTACTTCACCTTCTCCATCTATTGCAGTTTCTTATTTCATTTGGTTTATGTTTTGAGTATCAGATCAAAAAATTATAATCTCCATTTGATAAAAATAAGCTAATGTTCAGTTTGCATCTAGGTTAGTATAATGGTAGTTGGGGAATTATGGATTAGTTGCTCCAGATAATTTAGGTTTTCAAGAAGCTATGGTATCTGAGGTTCAGTGCTAGATTTGGGGGTTTGATGTTGCTTTTTCTTGCAAAAAACATTGTCCTGCCACCTTTCCCGAAGTAAGCTTACCAAAGTAACCCATGTAAACTGCAAGCTCATGGAGTAATTAATGTCAGCTGTCACTGAAGAAAATGTTTGATCAAGCAACGGTGTGCACTGTTTAGCATGGGATGAAAAACTGAATCTCTTTCATGTCATTCTGGTGACAGAATCTGACTTGGTGCTGAAGACCAAAGTATTATTCTCTTAACTGCAGCTTAGCCTCCATAAACTCACTTGAACTAATGGACTTTCAGAGCTAAGCTACTAGAAGGGCACAGCTACAGCAGGAAACTGGACTGAAGATTAGTCCTGAAATCTGAGGTCAGTCTGTTAAAACCTCACTGACTCAAGTTGCCATTTCCTGCCATGATAGAGCATAAACCATCTTTCTTTTTCCCAAGTGGCTATGGACTGCCACCAGAGACCTACAGTAGATATCTCTGCAGATGAAGCATAAGTTCTGACTGAATGACAATGAAGCAGCATAAGGGAGGATGGAGCACAGAGGAAGGGAGCAGAAAAAGCTGAGACAGCTGACAAAACTGCTTTTGTAAAGGAAAACAAGGTGGGCACCTGCAAACTCCTGCATCATGGCATATGTCATCCTCTTGAGCAAGCAGAGTACACTGTCCTCTGCATTTGCCCGGGAGTAATCCTGACTCATTTAAGAAAAGTAGTGTGTCCAAGCTATTGCCTGGCTTTTGATAGAAATAGTCGGTTTACTTCAGTTTGTTCTATAGCAATTTGACATCTCCATTCTCAGTATAAAGCTTCTTGACTATCAAGCAAATAAGGCAAAAATGAGTCCTATACCATTCCCTCATTCTTCATGGCAGCAAAAAATGCAAGTAAGAGATGCTATTCATTCTGTGTTAAGAACTTTGCCCTTCATTCCTCCCATCATAAAGAGAAAAGAGGGGAAAACGAACAAAAAAAGTAGCCCTTTCATTCTATCTAATATGAAATGTATACAATTCAAACTGGAGACATCTGGGGGATTCAAAAAAACCTTCTGCTCGAGATCCTCACTTGGTGATTTCCTGTATAACTGCAGAAAACCCCACCAAACACTTATGCACTTGTTTTTATGTTTATATGACCAGTTATAGGAAACCAAAACTCATCTTCCTTTCAGGATTATTTGGGAACGTGATTCATATCTCAGGTGCTTGGAGGCTGATGGAAATTCTATGCAAGTGCATAAAGCTGCTTTCTTACCAAACTGTGGCTTTATGGTAGCTAAGATGGAGTTAAACCAGACATACATCTAGGCTACTTTATTGGGTCACTGGTGAAATTGCCTACTCTTTGATGTACACTACAGCTGCTCAGTTTTGCCTCTTATCCAACAGCTCATGTAAAGCTTAATTCTCACTGTTCACTTTCTCATTTTAAAATACCAGTTTATATAGCTTTTCCAGTACAAGAGTAAATGGATGGTAAATGGTGACTAATAATTCCTAGATGTATTTATGATTCAACAACCCTAGAAAGCAGCTATGCAAATAATAGATACCTGTCTTGTGAAAGAAGTACCAGGAAAATTTCTTCATCTTTGAAGCAGAACTCTTCGGGCAGCAGGCACTCTGCATCACTCAGTTCTGCGTCCCTGACCCATCCAGTTGTCCAGACAGGAAACCTTCCAGACAGTTCATGTGCTGAGGTACAATCAGGGCTAAATACCTTGGTATAATATTCAGTAAACTTGATTGTGGTCACTCAGTCGCTGTAGGCACAGACAGGAGTAAATTATGTGGCAACTTACTGTTCTCATATACAAGATTTCTTTTTGGTTTACCTTAAACCTCAGCTTTTATAATATATACTCTGCATACTCCTTGACTGTTTGGCACTACTTGCCTGAGCGAAGCCCTAGCTCTTCTTCCCCATTATGCCTAGAGGATCCCATTCCTTCAGTTCAATCATCTACTTGTCTACTGGTGTACTCAAAAGGGAATGAGCTAATTAGGAGATGTAGCCTAGATGTCTGTAACAGAAGAGATTAAATTGTCAATATTTCTAAAAATTATTTTTTTCTTCTCATTGAGAGATCCTTAGAATAACCAACTTGCTTCTAGCTACCATATATTGCTTTAGAGAGAACAGTACAAACCAGTGCCTTTGTACATACTATTGCCATTCAAGTATATTTGTTTTATTAAGTGAAAAGCTTTGACAACCTAAAAAAGCTTCTGTTAAAATTTATTTTAAGTTAAATACATAAGTTGCTGTGAGGGAACACTTGTTTTCTGATGTAAAATAACCAGGTATACCCTACTGAATCAGCAGCAGTCAGCTAATTAGAGCCAAATTTAGGGTATTTGTTCACATCATAAAAAGCAGGCAAACATGGTTTGGGTACAAGAGGAACTCTGAGTGTATTCTCTAAATATTGGTTTGGGTTTTTTCCCAAGTATTTACACATTCTATAACTTGAGCTCTGATTTTTCCTCTGAATTGTTTTCCCATTTTTAGTAATACCACAGCAGTTTTCCCTATTCATGTGGAAGCACTCAGGGTTTTTTCAGCCCAACTGCTTGAAAACAAGATAAATTGGATACCAGAGGATAATACAGCTTTTAAATCTAGAAAATTAGTGGTTTATAGGCAAGTGGGAAATCAGTATTATTATAAAAGGTTTGTATTCTTCTTTTAACTTGCTGGGGTCTCCAGGAACGAGTTCACAGAGAGTCCCGAACAGTTCCCAGCTAAAGGAAGAAAGAATTGTCCTGTTTGTGAGCATCTCTAACATTTTCAAAAATGTTCCTGTCCTGACTAGTGAAAAAATGTCTCTCAAATAATAACCCTTCCTAAATAGAAAATGTGAAAATTTGGTTGGATTAATTAAAACATCGGGGGTTTTGAATTCCTTTATTTCAATTCCCAATATAAATTGATTAATTTCAAATCAAAGGTTTCTTTAAGTGAAAAATCAGCCTCCATTAATACAAAACAAAACAAAAAACAAAACAAAACAAAACAAAACAACACTTCAGTGCAATGCTTTGGCAACTCCCAAACTTTCTTTACAAGAATATTTTTTTTAAGAGGACGACTGTCAAAAACAATTGCTTCAGCAGTCAGTTTCAGTTTTGACAAATGTAGACTTTTCTAATTAATATTTAATTGAAAAATTCCTGACCAGGCCTATTCTAGATTGGCATGGGACTTGACTAGCAGTTTGACACTGTGCAAAAGAAATACGATATTTTCACAGCCCAAGCAAGAAAAGCAAGCTGGGGAGTGAGGGCATAAAATTAAGGTGATGTTATATAAGGCAGCTTCTTTCCCAGCAAAATCTCAGTGAGCAGAAAGCGTTACTGACTTTGATCGCTGCAACAGCAAGGGGAACTAGTGTGGCCAAATTGGGATTGCTTAATGCCCTGGCTGTGGAAAGCATCCACACTTATTAATAGGCCCTCTGCGGGATGTAGAAGTAGTATATCAACATGCACTGTGCTAGTGGTTAAAAAGTTGAAAATTCACTGGAAATGGGTGTCATCAGCATCTCACTATGATGAAAAAAGGATTAAAATCTAAATTTCCCTTTACTCCCTGGAGTAGCCTTTGTGACGGTGATACCCACTCAACAGCTTATGTTCTGCTAATTGCAGGGCTGCAGAAAACTGTGGAAGTGCACAGAGCTGCAACACTTCGTGTCCCTGTTGAAACACCTTAACAGAATAATTACTGTGCCAGTTACAAATTAGGCCTGCTTATAAAGCATCTTCACATTTTTAGGCTAAATTTTTGAGAAAAAAAATGACAATGGGGGTGTTCTTTGCCGCTGCTGCACCTCCTACCACCTCTGTTACTGCTGCTACTACCACAACTGCCTTGCTAGCAGAGGAGGTGGTAAGGTGCACGGAGCCAGCAGTGGTACTTGCAGCAGGAGCTGTACCTGTGGAGGTGCAAGAAGTGCAATAAGAGCAGTATCAAAAGAGTCAGGTACATGTAGGATGAGTGGGAATTTCTGGACTCCTAGGGAGAGGAAATGAAATGCTGAAGTGAGTTAAAAACCTTTTTATTCCTCCAAATCAAATCCTTTTCTGCTAGAACACAACAGGACAATAGTGATTACAGTCTCCCTGTGCAGTTCCAGCTTTCAAGCCACAGCCATTTTGGGGGCAGATATAATTAATCTTTTCCTCGTACACTTGAGAATGCATTGGGATACTCTCCAAGTCTCATGTTCAGCAGACACCTTTGTTCCCCAGGGGGGATTTATTCACTGCTACAAATCACTCACTTGGAACATCCTAATCGATATGTTTCAAGAGAGTTTGAATAAATGATGTTGGGAAGCTGTGGTGAATAATTCTTCATTTAGAAAGAAAACAAACTCTCCTTGAGAGAGAATGCACCATGTGTAATTTTGGAGCAGAACTGACAAAGTGGACAGAGACCCCCTAGGTACCTAATTGACTAAAGCCGCTGGTCTTCAGTGGGAATTTTAGGGAACAATAAAACAAAAAGATAGACAATACTCAGTTTTTTAGTGGCAGAAGTTCTTCTTTCAACTGCAACAATAAAAATAGTCTCCTTTGCACAGGCCTCACTGACGTTAAAGCTCTACATGACCCAAGAGGACAACAGATCACTGTCTCAGCCTCAACAGGTAAATGAGCACGCTGGGTGTTACTACCCTCCTTCCCTGAGGGCTTGAGGACAGAAAGAGGAGATGAATGCCGCTGTTACAGGAATCCCTTGTAATACCCATATACTGATTAAAATTCTTCTTTACTTCATCATGTGTGTACTTGCGTGAGTAAGGAATGGGGAGGGGAAGGAAGAACATGGGAACTGTAGTGGCTATAAATTACTTGACTGAACTCCAGCTTGATTTATTTCAGCCTAGCAAAAGGCTCTCTGAAATGGAGACTGCGGTCTTCAACTGCTGAATTAGAAGCAGGTAGGCACAGAGGAGTCTTTAGAAGTGCGAGAGTGGCTGGCGTTCCTGATTTGTGCAAGAAAACCCAGGCTCACCGACACCTCCACAGAGGAAGAACACCTGCAACAGAGTCACCGGCGTAGCTGTATTTACCACCAAACAGATCAAAATTTGGCCTTTCATCACTAAAGCTGAAATTCATGAATACAAATAATAGTTTCAATGTAGTCAATTAAAATAATAAGTGATTTGAGTAGGAAAAGACCTACTCCAGCATTCTTCTGGATTAATTTGAATTTGAAAAGGTGACGAAGCTGATAGAAGTGCCAGTGGAGTTTTTCAGCCCCTCTTCTGGCTGTAAAACAGATTAACTTGGGCAAAAATAAGAATATCAGTCCAATGGAAATCTGTATCATTTACATATTTGTACTCATCTCACTGAAATAACTGTGAAAAAATTCTGAACTTTGATTTAGAAATACCATAGCATCATTTGAATCATTCCGATCAAAGTATTTCAGGCCTTAATTGCAGAATAGCACCTTTCCATTGCATCAGGACTTCTCTACTCACCATTTTCTATGATGCACTTCCAGTAATGGGACTTCAGTGATACATCATGGGATTTAGGCAGTGAGGGGGAAATAGTGTATCATAGGAGATAAATCTAGCGGATGCTCCCAGCATTTGAGAAATTGATGAATCATGGCATCAGTGGCAGAAACAGTCTAATGTTGAACTGAACAAATCTGAAAGCGGGGGGATTCCCCCAACCAGAAACTTAGAACACAGCCAGCAAAATCCTTCCACCACTGCCACACCCCTGGAGACCTGTAATGTCGAAAAAATGTCGCTTTCCAGCAGTCACAAGAAAACTCTGGAAGCATCAGATTAAATGCTCAGTGGTTTGCTGCAAGACACATATTTTTGTGTTTTTTAAACTACATAACTGGAAAATAACTCTGAAAAGCTTTGTCTACTACTTGCTATCATCACCAGCATTTAATTCAAGTCTGTTTTTATCGAGGAAAAGTGCAATAATAGTTGTGAATACTACTGAGTAATTCACAAGTGTTTCAGGATAGAGCAGGTTATTTGGAAGTTTTGTTTATGGATAAATAAATCACAAGCAGGATACCTGGCAGCCTCACGAGAGCCTGAATGAGAGCAGCCAGCTACATCACCTACATAATTTTTTAGAAGCCATTTTTTGGTTCAGCTGAATTAGCTTTCATGTTGGAACACATAGCATAAATGGAGTACCCAACGTCTAGGTTCTCATCACTTTCATTAACTACATTGAGATTATTTGTAATGATTAACCAACTTGAAAAAAATTGCCTGGCAACATGCCTTTAACCAGTTCCTGCTTGTGTGTCATTAAAAGCACTGCCTTTGCATGGGAGGGAAGGGTGGCGGATGTATTTACACACAAATAGAAAAGAATCTCCCTCATGTTGCCTTCTGCAGTAAGAATTGCTTATGGAGTCGTTTCAGCCTGTATTGGGGGACCTTGTTCCTGCAGTTCCCTCTGTAGAACAGCATCCTTGGGAGAGCTGCAGCCAGAGATGGAGCTACACGCTCGGGTTTGGGGAGGGAGGTCATGCAAGTTTCAGACACACCTTCATTTTGGCAGGAGTCGGTGCTCTCCAAAAAAGATGGGCAGAAGCATTCATGTTTCTTGAAGTAGGTGGTACTGAAGAATCTTATTTTTGCTAACTCGAGTAGAGGTGGTTAACCACCAGGCGATGTTCAAAGTATGAGCAATGCACAAAAATGAGCCCCAGAAATATGTTTTTTTAGCAAGATATTACATGCGAGTAAAAATGGGGTTAATGACTGGTCTAGCTTTCAGAGGTAATTTTGGGAAGGTGAGTTCAGGTACAAAACCCAGTTAGGACTGCAATTTGAGGCAAAGCCCTTGGCCTACTGAAAAATCCGGAATTAACTCTTAGCAATATGTTTATTGATGGGCAAAGGAAGTGCCCCTGCCTGAAGTTTTGAATGATAAACAGGACTTTGGTACTGTGGAAAATGAGGACAGACAAAAAACTCATTTAAAGTTAGACCTGAAGTAGAACGGCATTCAGAACTCAAAGTCCACCGCAGGCAGCACCCTGGAAACAACACAAGTACAGCTGCCCAGTGTGGAAAAACTGAAGGAAATGTGTTTGAATATGCCCTTAGGAAGACTCTGCAAACCTCAGGAAAGTCAGTGAACAGATAAATACTTCCAAAGAGTCTGAGACGGCCCTGGAATAAAAGATGACTGGATTAGTAACTGCAAATATATGAAATGCTCAGTTATCCAGCATTGAATGCTGATGCACAAGTTAGTACAGTGCTGGAAGTGCTGATAGTATCTCAGAAAGAGAAGCAACAGATAATAACAGGTAACCAGGAATAGGGTTTTCAAGGTAACTTTCCCCCCATGAGAGGACAGCTGAATAACAAAGGGAAAAGATAACACCTGCAGTGCTGCTTGGGAAAAGTATTCCTGTTAGGGCTAATTTCTGTTAGTATCTTTTCTTCTTCTCTGTAAGCTGTCCTCCCTTCAGAAGAGGCTTCAGGTAGCCTCCAGTGCAATGGTAGTCCGGAGACCTGTCCCCACATGCTCTGTGGGTGCTGCAGGATGCCGGCCACATCAGCCTCCTTTGTGCCACATCTGCGAGCTCCTCTGGGCAGCACAGGGCAATTCTCCATCAGTTGTCTCCAAGCATAACTGAGTAACTCTGGGATTTTTTTTTATTCTTCTTGTGTGTAATGTGGAATGAAGTCACTTAAGAGATGTGTATTAGAACTAGCAAAGACTGGCATTAGGCATGCTGACTTGTGTCAAGTGTGCAGGGAAGAAACGCTGAGTTTTGCTTTTTCAGTTGTGTATTCACTGAATGTGCCAGAACTTTGCAAGAGGCATGAGTCAAATATAAAACATAACATGAAAGCATCATTTAGCTCTTGAAACAAAGCAGTGATCTCTTTTATTAAGAAATACTGTTTAATGTCCCTCTGTGAAGCCTCTGTTCTTACCATTGCACTTAGTTGCACACCATTCAGGTATCAACAAGGAAAGACATATAGCAGATCTCGGAGGTTGCACAGTGGTGTTAAATATTCATTTTTTTGCCTCAGAGGAAAAGGATTTATTTAGCTGTAGCAGGTGCAATTTTTTTTTTTTTGCTTGAAAGAGCTAGAATGTCAGAGGAAACTCTGATCCACATGATGCAACCTTAGAAACTACTCGTATGAAGCAACCTTATGTCTAATACTTAAATCACAGAGAGGTTTCAGTAAATAAAATTAATTCCATGCAGTTTTCTATGATTTATGCATTTTTTTTAAAGATTCTGTCCCCAAAATCTTTTCTACCTAAGAAGTTTTTAAGAGTAAAAATACTTCAGAGATGTTCACCTTCACCAGGGTGAGAGCTTCATCTTCACTTTGCCTCAAATTAGAGAAGTGTTTAAGAGCTGGTTGAGTGGATGAAGCATATTACAACCACTGGATGTTTTTTGAGAGTCCTGTCATACAGAACATGCTGTATTTTTCATAAGAGGAAAGATACGTCTTGGTCCATAACAAGCTCTGCTTGCTACTAGCATTATGCCCTGATTTCCAGTTTACTCCCTCAAAAAAGGCTTCATTATTCTTTTATTGTAAAGAGTCTCGGAAGAAAAGATATTATAAGTAACTGGTGTAGATATTTTAAAGCTACCGATTTATTTCTAATAACATGCAAGTATTATCGAATGACATATTTTACCCTTTGCCTCAATACAATCAACTGAGGCAAATAAAAACAGGACATAAAAAATTTGACCTGAAATGGGAGCTAGTCCTTCAGCTGGAATATTTTGAATTTTTATGTCTTATGGTACAGGGGAAAAAAATATCTACAGAAACCTTCTTTCTGATTGTTGTCTTTAAAAAAGAGGCTGAAGTAGTTTCTAATAATAAACCACAGACTGCTGTGAAGCTTGGTAGCTTCAATCATACTTTCTAGTTTTATTGCATAACCTTTTTCCCCTCCCCAAAGCATGTGATGAAGCTGCAGATTTGGTGGGACTGGATTTGCCTAATAGTCCCAATAGGGAAAATAAAACCACAGTGGGGTCTGGCTCTGCTTTACTCAATGTAGCTGGGCTAGACAGCGAGCACTATTCTCTCCTTCCATGTCCTTCCCCAACAACACCCTTCACCCTTTGCCTCAGTGACTAGAAGTAGCTCCTCGATCACAGCTGTGGCTGGATGAATGGGAATTTATTATTCAGTGATGGGCTCTTCCAGGCCATACCGCTCAAAGCTCTTCACATTCATCTGATTTCTGACTTTTCATTTATGTTTCCTAAGCTGACAAGACTTGTGAGACCTTGCTGTAGCTGCCTGTCTATCCCCCTCCACCAACTTCATGTATGTATATGACCAAATGACAGGTCAAACTTTCAAAGACAATCTCAAAGACAGAAAATTAACCCAAGTGCATGGAAAAAGCCCCAGCAGCCAAGTGAAGGAAAGAGGTCCTGCTAAAGCTCTTGTGGAGAGAATATTTGGTCTGCAAGGTTAACCTTTACTGGCCAACGTGGCCTTTGTATAAACCTCTCCTGCTGGAAGGGCTGCTGTGGGAGCTCACTGAGAAGGTCCTCAGAGAGAATCGGTGCGTGAGGTCTCAGTACAATTTGGCCTTGTACCCAAGCTTGTTCCCAAGCTTCCCTTGTTCCCCATCCTCTTACAAATCTCACAGCAAGGTCCTACTTTCAAAGAGAGCTGGGGACAGAAATCAATGCCCGAGTCACAATGCAGCTGAATGGCTGGGAGAGGTCAAATTGTGGGGAAGGTGGAGCTGTGGACACCTGGCTGTGCCAGCTGTGCCCGTAGTTCTTTTTAATCCACTTAATGTCCTTTAACATACAGTCAACAGGCTGCCCAGAGCTCTTGTACCGTTCTTTTAAATTAAAACATTACCTTGTCCTCTTACCTTTATACACCTAACTTCCATAAAATTCAGCAAGAAAACTACCTAAGTATATTTCACTAGCTAGTGGAAACACAGCTTTTCATGCAAAGCTTGCTAATTTGTTTTAACATTATGAAAGACTGGATAAAAGGATGCTGATGAACTTCCCTCGTGGAGCCTATAGTCTGTGTGACAGTAAACAAGGACATCAGACAGACTGCACTGCCAGTGAGCAGAGCCTTTATAGGAAGAGGGGTGATAGACCAGGCAATCACATCAAGCTTCACTCAGTAATCTGTGAAGACAGTGTTCCAAGAGGTCTTGTCTGCTGATCTTCAGGGATCTATTTATCTAAATTAACTCGGTTCACTCTATCCCATTGCACGCTCAAGTGGAAGAGCTACTTTAATGCCTTGCTATCGGTAACATAGCTGGTGATTCTAAATCTGTGCTAATGCTCAACATAAGAGCAGAGAGCTTGTAAATGTGCAGACCTGACTGGACACAACACTTTCATATCAAAATTTGCATGTTTCCAGGTATTTCAAAGATTTCAAGCTTTCACAGCCTGTTTTAAGTCCCTTGTATCTTAGCAGTAGATTTCTTAGTATTGGTACAACAAATAGACTTGGACTTTGAAAAATCATGAAATTTATATTATGGGACAGTAGTTTCAAACCCCATCCTTTAAACCTTATAAAAATGAGGTGTTTAAAATTGATCTTTTATGGAAGACTTTTTTTTTTAAAAAAAAGTATTTCACTTATAAGTGGCCTTCAAAAGGTTTTTCTGCTTTTGGCTGTATTTTGGTCTTTTATGGACAGCAAATAATTTGCAATTCCTTTTCTCTTCTTAAGCTTTGAAAAAAATGCATTAGCACCACAGCCTTCCCTAAGCACGTACTGCTTCAAGTATGCCATCACATAAAGAAAAGGGGGAAGAAATTAACTTCTGGAATATTATTTACTATTGGTATCTGCCCTCTAAAGTAAAATATCCTTTCCCAGGAAGAAAAATTTATTGTTTCTATGCAAATTTATATTTATTTTGTAGAAATTCTATAAGAGTTAATTCACATGCTTTATAGGGTTAAAGAGAAAAAAAAGGGAAAAAAATCTGTTATATTCTTTTTTAATATGTAAGTTTTCCATAATGCAGTAACTGTTGGATTCTGCAGGGAGACAGAATTTATTCTTTTCTGTTGGTGAATATGAAAGAATACATGTGCAGCATGCTATGAAAATTTGTTTACTGGCCTGGTTGGAAATCTATATTTTTAAAACTAACACATTGAAAAATGATCATGGGAGGAGAAAGGAGAGCAGAAGAAATCATAACTGGTTTTTTTTTTCTTTGAACTTCTGTACATCCCTTCCAACACACAACATGCTGACTAGTTTTAGGGACTCCTCATGCTAGTTTCAAATCATGTCAAGCCCTCTGCCTCCAAGTACTTTGGGAATCTCTATGAACTGAATACCACTTTGATTGTTAGGTATTTTCTGCATAATTTAGACATTTAGGGCTTTCTTTTGCTGCACACTTGCATCATACCTCCGTGTTTAGGGGAGAGAAACTGTGCTGCAAGTGTCCACTACCTCACATTATAAGGTACCAACAGCCACATAATGGTAGTTGGTAAGTGATCTGTGAGTAGCACTGGAGAAACCCACTCTTCAGGCAAGCTAACAAAAAAGACACTACTGAGGATTCAGGTAGATGAAGTGGATGCTCAGGTGCTGAGGTACACAAAGGAGGATGCAGCTTTCTACATGGGAATCCTTCCAGGAAGGGAAGGGATAAAACAAGGACAAGGGAAAGGAAAGAAAATTTTCTTTCTCTCACTGAAAAGACAGTAAGTTCTAGAAAGCTCTTGTAATGGCTAGGGGATTTAACCTGGAAGTCTGATTTTTCTTTTTCTCTACAAATTTATTTTTATTTGCTGTGCTGCCTAGTGGCTTTGACAGATGAGTCGTAGCAAGCCTTGCTGCAGCAGCATTACAGACATGCACCCACCTGCCGTGTTGCTCTGCAGGTTATTGGTTTCACAGCAGGGCTGACAGACAGCTCGGCCAGGGAAAGCCAGTGACCTCAGGAGTGGGAAGAAAAGGAGGACATGGAAAGGGAGCTAGGCTAAGAGACTGGTGCAAATCAGGAGGAGGCAAATGGTCCCGTGAAGGTCTGTCACTGTTACTGGCTGAGTGCGTCCCATACCACTGCACCGGGCTGTTGCAGGTGAATCCAAATCAAAGCTCAAAGAGCACAGTGTCATCATTTTTCAAAGCTCTGTGATTCTTTATTCTGCTGTCAGGGCATCTTAGAAGAAAACAGCTTCAGGGTCTCATGCAGTGGCTTCTGCTGCCCAGAGGTGTGTTAGGCCTGGGGCATGCCTCAACTTTTCCATGAGCTCTAGGTAGAATTTTTATATTTTGGACCAAAATAAATGTTTCTGGAATGTCTGCTTTGTTATCGTATGCATATATAGTTCAAGGCACCCATAAACTGAAAGATGTGTCTACTCTTCTACATCTCAAAAAAGCTTCCCATTAAAATTTTGAAGCTTTTCAAGCCACATAGCTTGCCACCTCTCTGACACCCACTCTAATTTCTTGCTCCAAAATGGTTCTAACCCAAGGTTTAGTCAGGTAAATCCGTTTTCTGTCTTCCATATTTGTTTGGCGTCTTCCCATTTTCCCCCTGTTGTCAGCTGCCCTTTTTATTTCATGCCTGTTTTTCCTGGTAACTTGCTGAATAGCAGAAAAGGATAAAAGCCCCTGATAGCTCCTCCCGTCCTGTGCCTGTGGCTGTGATCAGTGGCTCCCACCTCTGCCCGCACTAGTGAACCCTCAGCCAGGTCTCAAAACCAGCAGTGAGGGACATGGAGCCTGGGGAGGGGGAAACACCGGTTACAGGGATGTGATGAAGCCTTAAGGAAGCGTGTGGCCACAGTGCTCAGTACAGCACCTCTGCAAACCATTCTGCTGCTGAAGAAAAAGGCCACTTTCATTTTGTAAGTGGGGAACTCTCTCAGGTGACACAGCATGAAGGACATGAAGCTTGGTAGCATCAGTTAGAGAAGTGAGTTGCTGCATGGGATGTGTGACTATCAGGTTGACAAAACAGCATCTAACACAGAACAAGCAAGTATGGTGGAAGAGTCAGACCAATGGAAGTGTGGGATTTCAGACAACAAACCTTCTCCAAGCATGGGAACAATAGCTGCTTCTGTAAGAAGAGATGAGAAAATGAAGGTAAAGCTTGGTTATGATGTGGGGAGGAAAAAGGGGAGATGGAAAGAGGTTAAGACAACGATGTCAGGAATAGTGCCTGGAACACAGAAACAGCAGATACTGAGTAACTGAAAAAAAAAGGAAGAGGTTAATTTTATTTTATTTTATTTTTTTTAACCTAACATCTAGGAGCATAGAAGGAACAGAGTTACGTGACAAGACTGGCATGATAACTTATGAGAACCTTGGTAATTCTGGAAATTACTCAAGATTCCATAATTCAACAACATACAACTGATTGCAATTTGTAGAAAAGATTAGGGTGGGGGTAGCAGATTTCATCCTAAAGCTACAGTCTAGAATGTTCATGGCAGCAGAACCATCCAGGGAATAATTAATATATCTGACTAAAGTGAAAATTAATGATCTGTATAGCCCTCATAAAAACATAGCAATTAAATAGAAAGAGATACCAAGGAAACTGCAGATAAACATGGAAGAAGTCAAGAACAAGCCTGTTTGCTTTTAGTTATATGAATGACCACATCACAAAACTGAGCTGACAATCTGGAAGATACTTAGGCAAAACTACGATTACAGGTTTGTTCTTTTCAAAGTAGTTGATACTTTATGCCATATGCATATGCTTTATACCAGATGCAATAATATTACTGCACCCATGGCATAGCATCACTCTTGGTACCAATGAGCACAAATTATTTTTACCGATAGTCAGGAAACAATGGAAAGATTTTGTCAACAGTAAAGGTAACCAAGAGATTGACAGAGGATAAAGAGTGGATGGAAAGAGGTCCCTCCTGTGTCATGTTGAATCACTCCTTGTACCCTAACAGGTGCTAATTATACCCCTGCACAAACTGATAGGTAAAGTCCTGTCTGTTAAAGTCAAACATAGAGAAATGCTTGACATGACACAGACATCATTATAGGAATGCTAAGGAATAAAAGCGCCACAAATCTGAACCTTTGATGCAGGTGAGTAGATGGCCACCCGCAGCATAGGCAAGAAACCAAAACCCCAAGCTGTCACGGACTGCAGGTCACTTAAAGCAGCTACAGACTTGGGATGAGAGTGGAGGAGAGGAAACCAAAGGTAACTATGGAGTAGTAGTGGAAAGTGTCATACACACACAGAAATCCTGGGCAAAGTCTTGAAAGCCCTCAGTTAACAGTTAAGGAAGAAGTCAGAAGTGATAAGATAAATGTGTTGTTTGGAGCTACCCGCCAGGTAAATGAGCAGAGAAACAGCAAGGTGGAAGCAAGAACCTTGCCAACAGCACAGTGCACTAGAGTCGAGGTTTTAAACTAGCTGCTATCAATCCAAACACCAGCATGGTGGGAAAGAGCACATCCCTTGTCCAGAGTAGACATTGGTCTCCTCTCCCTCCCTCAGATAAGCAAGCATTAGCACTAACTAGAGGAGCAGAAATATCAGGAGCTTGAGATGAGTTTAACAGAAGTAGCATAGCTTGGGCGGGGGGGAAGTGGAAGTTCATTACCAAATGGTATGCACCCAGTCTGACCACTGTTTGTCAAGGGTAGATGTTCCTTTAGTTCTGCAGTCATGAAGGTCATAGCTATTGTCATGTGAGCAGAGTGTGGTACCTGGATGATCCCTGCTCCTGCCTTTCTTACTGGAAGAAAGTTGGTTTTAGATCAAGCCTACCCACATGTAGTGCGTGCATTAACCTTCTCCCACTACTCCAAGCCATCTAGAAAGACCCTAAGCCTGTTTTTACCACATGCCACCTTCTGCTCCTCTCCCTTCAGTTACACTATGTTAATGAAATACCTTCTCCCTGCCACACTAACCTCCTCATTTTGCTTATTATACTACTATTATTTCTTTTTCTTTTTCTTTTAACTTTTGAGGGTGGCTGCAGAAGGGAGGGATGGAACACACAGAGATCCTGTTAGAGGATGCCTCAGAAGTCAGTTAGTGAAACTAAAATCAGCATGATTTCCAAATATCCAGTTATTCCAAAAAGCCTATATAAAGGAAGCCTTTTTGAGTCTAATTCTGTCCACATTTCCAACTTCTATTTCCAGAGAGAATTTGAAATAACTAAGTGCCTTGGAAGTACAGGATGCAAGTCTTCATTTTACAGTGAAGAATGTAGATTCTGTCACTTCAAAGACTAGAACCATGTCTAAATTGATTTCAGAAATGCTATTGTCACACTAAAACAGTTTTTCTAATGCCTCCCTTTGTTTTTCAGCCTGTAGTAGCATGTGCACCATAAACCAAAGTTGTGTGCATTTATTTGAGTAAATGCTCCCATTTCTGCAGATGAAAATTTGCCAGGATGGTCTTACATGCAGTACAAGTAGTTCACCAACATTACAGCTTGTTTGATAGCTGAATTGCACTTGCAAATCTTTTTACCCTATGTTAGCTACAAATTCTTGTGCTGGCCCTATGATTTCTTCTTAATTTTTAGCTGAAATTTGTATAGAATCTGTGCAGTTCCCATAACCCCCAAATGACATCTGGCTTTTTACACAGAGAAATGGCTTTGACCACAGGGAAGCTTAGAAATTACAGTGATAATGCACGCAGTATAGCTCTCTATGTTCTCAAGAGTCTTCTTAGTGTCCACTTTATGGGGAATGTCATGGACTTTAACAAACACTTCTTTCCCGCAATACATCAAGATCTGTATTTTCCCCTTGTGAGGAAAGTATCTTTTCAGCTTTCTAAAGTGTAGTGGCATCATGTGTCTAAGTCAGCTGCAGCCATGTTAGCCACAGCAAATAGGTAGATAGAGGTAGTGTAAAATGGGATTCTAAGATGTTTTTCAAACACAGACTAATAAAAACAATACAGTTAAAAAAGATGAAAGGTTTCCTGATGAATTTTACATTTTGCTTTTATAAAATGTTCCTGAAGACTGTAGAGTGTTCTTAATCATAATTTTAGTATAGATCCTTAAAAACTGCATGCGGGAAACTTTTCAATAATGCATTACTCTCCAGCTTAATGTTTTGTTACTGAGCAGTAATGCCTGATTCAGGAGTACAAATGCGTATCTACTGGATGATGCAGAGATTTAAGCAGGGCTTCCTCAGGATACTAAGTTCACCATAAAATAATAAAAATAAATCTCAGACATCCTTTATGAACACAGAAGCTGTCTGGCAAAGTCATAAAAATAATATTACTGTACACAAGGCAAGAATTTTATAATGTTCAGCCAAATTGCACAGTTTCAATTTAAATGAACATTGCCATAGCAGTGCTCTATCCTAATAAAACAATGTCTGAACACTTTCTTCCAACTGTCTACACAATTTCTTTTTCTTCTTGTTCCATCAATGGACAGGATGTCCACTTTATGGCCTTCTCAGGGCTTGCTCTGAAAGACTTTAGAAAGAGTCAAACATCTCCAGAGCAGAAGACCTGACAGGAGAAAGGTGTCTGTGTGGCACAGGTGTACATCTTAAAACTCTTGAGTTGCAGTAACTAACAGAAGAGCAAGAAGTTTTGCTGTAGACACTGAAAGCTTCAACTCGCCAAAAGCAAAATTCATTTGGTGCAATAGCCTGTTCTCTGAGCCAGAAAGTATTCAAAACCTACAATTTCAAAAGTTACTACCAAAAGGTGGTCTGCCATTTATACAAGAAGAATCACAGAATGGAGGCCATGGGGTGTCTTGGGCACTTCAAGCTACTTAAGAGAATTAAATTCCTTCCATGGTTCTGCCACCTTGGTAATCAGTATGGGACCATCAGAGTTAAACACAATGGTTCATACAGCTTGATGTAGGCAGTCAGGCTTTTAATATTAAAAGCTGTAATATGTGGATGCCCTTTGTTGGCTGAACTCAGCGCACAGAACACAGAATCTGAGCACTGGCCTGTCTGGCACATCAACAGAGGGTATGTATGCAATATGAAAGTCTAGTTACACATACATGGGTCAACTTCTCTTTTGAATCAGACCTACTACTCTTCACAAATTTTTAGAACTTAGACGTGGTGCAAAATATAATTTCCAAAGAATGCAGAAAAGCAAATCTGTTAAAATTTGTAGTTATATTTCAAATTCTGACATGACTACTGTTAACCAGAGCAGTTTTTAGAAAGTGCCTTTTACATTGATTTTTCCTTCCAAACACAAATTCTTAAAAATGCAAACATTTCAAGCTTTCCATACTGCTGCAATTAATAGAACTTTTCTATGTAGCCTATATTTAAATCAAGGTGCAATCAAGGTTCCATTGTTGCCAATAGCTTCTAATCTGTTATAGACTATAGATACATTGAAACAAGTAAATGGAGCCCAAAGTAACTCAATTACACTTCTTCTTCTTGTAGACTTATTCTTCTCCATTACTTTACCTGAATTTATTTGTGAAATACTGGATGGCTCTCAGGACTCAGTAGCAAAAGAGAGAATGTACCCATGTCAAGGTTTCTCTTAGGCAGAGTGACCAGTATGGATGCGTTGCTGTATGAAGATTCTGTGAGTGGTCAGTAGAGCTTAAAAGGGTGCCCATGGCTCTGCTGTCTTGATTTCATTACTTGCGCAGCATTGCAAGGGGTGTATGCAAATCTTTAGAGCTAAGAGACATCTGAAAAAATCTCTTGCTCTGTCTTCATTTAGTTTGTGGTAGCCTTCAGACACTCGTTTAGATGAATGAAGACAGCACAAATAGAAGATCAGTGTCATGTTAGGGCTGTCTTTTCATTGCAAGAGCAGCACATGCATCTGTGAGATTACTTAACTGGCAGGTGCATCCAAGCTGTGTTGCGCTGTTCTGGTATGCTAGTAAGTGTGTCCTTAAAAAACCTGTGGCTTTAAAACAGATATCATATCACAGATCACTAGAAGAAACATATTGTGGCATTCTCTGAGGGTTTTTGCTTGGAGTTAAAAAGATGTCTTATATATTAAAAATTCAATAAAGTACTGAACTCTTCTGAAAAAAAAAATAGTATTTCAGGGATATCTCTGAGACTCTCCCATTGACTGTTTCAGGAAATCAAAACCCAACCAACCAATCAAAATCCTGTAAAGATCACTCCAATTATGCCCAAACAATTCATAAAAAAAATCAAAGAAATGTTAATATAACTCTGTTCTTATGAATGTTGAGATTTTCCAAATATGTGGAAAATCTAAAAAGACAGTTGGAAGTCTTGAATCCACATTATAAAAAGCTTTCCTCAGTGTACATTTATTTCTTACAATGAAGCCTGAATGGAGTCTTAAATGGGTAGTGTTCACAATAATGCTTGGGGCTTGAAGGCTTTCAACATCCCTAAACTTAAAAATAGTTTTTGGTAGGAATCTGCGTACCAAGTGAATGCCAGTTAAGATGGTGAAAACGTGGTGTACGGTTAAGAGGTCAATAGAGTCACATCTGGGACTGGTATAAACTGGTATAAGGTTTGAATTTACGTAAGCTATGCTGTTGAGGTTTTTTTCCTTTACTGGCAAAGTTAAAGGAAGCAAAGCAAAGCAGAAGAGCTGATGTGATAGGTCACTGGGAAAAAAAAAAAAAAAAAAAAGTTATTTTAAGGGCTAAGTTTCTTGCCTGCAGAGTAAATCACCCTTGATATTCTGAAGTCATTGACTGCTCCTTTCTGATGCAAGGTGTTCTTTCTTGCCTATTGCAGAAGTTTGAAAAAAAACCCAACAGATTACTCTAGCTGATTCTGCTCCTATTCTGTCCTGAAAACCAAGCCGTTCTGTGTCCTACCTGCAACAAAAGACAAAATGCCATTTCCCTGCTGTATAAGATGATGGTGTGTGTTTATCCTTCCCCTTATATGATATCTATCTTTCAAAACAGCCATTGGGGAATGGCTCCAGAAGATACGATAAAAAATTCTCAACCCCTAATTAGCAGAAAACCCTAATGGAGTTTCAAGATGTTTATATGAATTCCTAATACATGAGCTTCTCTGGGGAATGCCCTTTCAATCCTGAGAGGGGGACAGAAATGCTTGCAGGAGGGTAATGTGCCGGGGAAACTCCAAAATGAGCAGATGGGGCTGGATGGGACAGTGCCAAAAGCTCAGATAATTTGCAGGGTCGTAACAGCAGGCTTTTGAGGCTGGGGTCAAGGTGGACGGGGAAGCTTGCTCTTGCTTCATCAGAGAATAGGCATCAATAGAGCCACTGAAATGACTGAAATGATGCAGCCTGTGTTTTGTGCCATGTCCAATACCTTGGGAATCTCCAGGGAAAACACTCTAAAACCTTAGCTCAAGTCCTGCAGAAGGTGGAGAATCAGGGAGGTGCAGCTGTTCATAAATTACTTTCTTTTCATCTTCTAGAGGCACTCCATGGGATTTGAAATGACTGTAGTTGGTATTCAATAGGGCTGCCCAGGTATAAATGTAATAAACCAGATGATTCTTCCATCAGTTATTCCTTTTTGAGCTGTTTTCCCAAGATACTGCTCTGTGCACAAGGGGATTTCTGTAATAATTACCCCTGAGTACTCAGTGGAATAAGTGGTAATTACACTGTCTAAACATAGAAATAGATCCTTGTGCCATCGGTTCCAAAACTGACAAGGAAGCCTTGCTCCAAATTTCTAAGTATTTTTTAGTTTTTGTATTCTTCTAGCACTGCAAGATTGAAGATACACACAGGGCTGCACAGACTTTCTTGCTCTGAGCTTATATGAACTACCTGTCTCATAACTTTTATAATAAACAGTTGCTGTGCCCTTGGGTTCCTTTCCTCAGACACAGAGCAGGGACAGCAGATGTTCTGCAAAATGAAATCCTTCGTGATTATGGGATTGCTCAGAGGGCCATAATACCTACCCACCCCCAAGAGAATGAGTCAGTCAAACAAACTAGAATACTATCCCTTTTTCCTCTCAGCACAAATGGAAATCATAGCACTGTTAGTAAACCATGCCACCAAATGGAAACAAAGAACCAGATGCGAAACTGGCAGAAGAAACTTATACCTGTGTTGTGATGGTCTGAGAGATCATATAGAGTAGCAAGGACAAAAATTATTTAATTGGGAAAAGGCCCACCTTCACCACCCAGTATCTTTGCCAAGCTAGAAGGTCTTAGGAAGAATGAAATGTTGAAAAAGCTAAAAGGGGAACTGAGATCTTGGAGAGAGTATGTGCAATTTGTACCACTATGCTAGAAGGTCTGTTCAACATCAGTTCACAGTATTCTACTCCTTCAGAATTATGTAGTAACTTTCACACTTATTTGCAGGAAAAGAATGTATCTCATCAGACTGACTTGCTGAATTAAAGATTCTAAATTTCTTTTTTTTTTGCTTTGGACCAAGGCACCAAATATAAACCCTCTGTCTACAGTTCAGTCTCTAAATATAGCTGAGAATTAAGATATTCCTGCTTCTGCATCCTAAATAATCTAATGGATCAATTACAGTTTTGCTTAGATGACATCTGGTATTTGCAAATATAACATGAAACACAAAATCCAACCAAAATAAGCATGAAACTAAAGTTTCCACCCATTCTACTTCATCCTCAATAAGCATATTATTGTTTTCAATCACGGGGTAGATTTTTCATCTTTCTTATAGACTTCAGCTTAGAAGCTCTCCAAGAGAATGTAACACAAGCAGAAGAAAAGGGCTGATAAATTTGGCTTCAGCCAGTGGTTAAGCCAGATGAGTGAATATCGTTCATGCATTCACTGAGAACACTGTCCCACTGCTTGAATTTTCAGCCTTGCACTTTTATTGATCAATGTGCCAGTCATGCCAAGCTAAATAACAGTTTGCATAGTCGGATGCAGCAAGGTTCGAAGTGAACACCAACATTAGCTGTGGTAGGGACAGAATCTGAAATGGATTAAACAGAACTCTGTCCCACTGCACCAGTAAGATCTTTGCCTATTATGTTTGGAAGCTACTGATAGTCCCACTAGACAGTATCCATGTTATCAACCCATTTCAAGAGATAGCCCCTTGGAGCCCTTTCCTAGCATTGTAAATAATGTCGTATCCTCAAATAGCCTAACATACTGTATTAGGGCTAGAATGCAAACTATCCCTGGATTTAAGTACACAGGATTGTGGAGGGGGGATTTTTTATCTCTTTTTTTTTTCTTTTCCTTTTCTTTTTCCTTTTCTTTCAAATGCAGCCTAAATAGATAAATATAACTGCACCTGCAATCAGAGACTTCCCTTTTCCTCCTCCAAATAATGCATGGTCAGGAAAGCGATGGGTTATCTGTACTCCTGAGCAGTCAGCGCACAGCAAAGCAAGCAGTCCCACTCTAAAGACTGGCTAGCTTGTGGGCTCTGAGCAGCCTTGGAGGAAACCATGCCTCCTGAAATGCTCTACAATGAAGACCCATGTTTTCTCACAACTCCTACCACATACTGCCAGACTTGAAAACCTCCAAAACTACTGGCCATGGCAATCCATACTGAAAGGTGAATGATGGAGAATTTTCAATGGCAGAGGTTGCTGGGCAGGGTTGAGGACATGAACCATTCCTGTGAAACCGTACTTCTGACCCTTCCTCCTGGCCGTGCCGTGTGCTGTGTGTTGGGAATTACAGTTGCAGGTTTTGCCTTTCTGCAGCTGCACAGCTCCCATCCGTTCCACCATCACTTCCCGACAGTGTGAGCAGGGATGGAAGGAAGTTGTCCTCACACTCCCCTCACCTCCCTGATGTTCTTTCTCCTCCCTTGCTCTGGCCCAAGTGCTCACGTCTTCCCAAGGTGAACGAGACTGGGACTTGAAACAAGTTGAAACTATATTTTTTCCCCCCTTCTGGATTAATTTTAAATCACGCCTACTCTTTTATCCAGTTCACCAATGCACAAATGCTACTGCCAGCACAAAGAAGGGGATGGCTCAGCTGAGGGAGTGAGGGACTCTCAGCTGTGCAGGAGGAAAGGGAAAGACATTTATTTTAGTGGCAGTGGCAGCTTGTGCTGTGTTAAAGTTATTGTGAAACTACAGCAAAGTCACCAACTGTCATCATCATGTCTGAATGGATAACCTTCATCCTGCCCCCTTGTATTTATAGTGCAACAGATTCTAGCCATAGTCCATTTTATATATATATACAGCTAAAATTGTGTAAAAAATGCATGGCTTTAGGTATGTGGATGGAATGCGTGGGATGTTTTCATTCCAAGATTACAGCCCTACAAATACCTAAATATGGGTAATTTGACTGGTTTCTGAAACTAATACATTTTGTGGGTTTATGTTTCTAGAATCTCTATCTTACAAGAAACAAACGCTCCCTGTGATAATATCTGGCTTTAATTCCTTTAACCATAGTCATTGCACTTTGCTGAAGCAAGTACCATTCACAGCATGACACAGCTATCTATGAAATAATTTAACTGCATCATGCACAGTCAGCAGAAGTTCAGTGCTGTAATTGGAGAAAGTGACTCCATAGTGTCACTCACTATCTGAGCTAAATATTATGCTGCAACACTTTTCATTTCCTTCCTATCTATCGTAAAAATTTGGGCAATTTATCAATTATGTCAAAGCACCCTGGTTAAAAACTCATGTTCACATCTGATAAAAAAATGGTGTGGGTTTTTTTTTAGTATGTCATTTTAATCCTTACGGGTTCAGCAACTATAAACCTTAAGTAATATAAATAGCATAAGCAGGTGCACTCACCAGAGGTAGTTAAATGGTTCTTCATTGTTTAATTTGACCAAATACTTCAGAAATTACTTGATTCTGCTCATTGATAGTGTACGTGGAAAAGTTAGGCATGCAAGAAGCTGAAATAGCCACCAACCTTGAGTTTTGCAGCATGAGTTTGAGTTTCGAAGCTTAGTATCCTTGCTACACATTGTTGTGTGTAAACTGTCTAGAAGGACACTATTACAGAAGAAGAACTTGAGGAGTTTTAGCAACCATATAAATGCAAACTCTCACAGCTTCTGCTTGAATGCACGTAGACGGAGCAGCGCATCTCTCAGTTGTCTGTGCATGATGCACCCAGGTGGCAAATGAACCAGAGTCTGCCTTTCCCCAGCACTCCTGGCTGCAGCAGGATGCTCCAGGGGGTGTGGAGCACAGCACATGCTGCTCACACCAGGCCATCTTCTACCTGCTTCTGTCTTAAACCAGGCTCCTCCCCACAGAAACTTGTTTGTAGTTTTTCAAAGTCAAAAGTACTAAACTTACTCTACTTTATATATGCTTGTAATAGCCATTACTCTGGGAAATTTCCAGTTGTTGTACAAAGATGTGAACCATTAGAAGAATAGTGACATCTAAACCTTCCTAAATAACATAACTTAGCAAATAATGTTTTAAGTTCTTTTGAAAACCAAGTAATGCACGGAATATTACTTCCAGCTCCATATTGCAAGTGACTGGAAATAAAAGTATCTTGGCCTAACAAAATCTAGGAAAGACTGGCAGTGAGCAAAAGAAAATCTTCTATGACCAGAAAATAGTTCCAAAGTTGGAAAAGTATTTTGGAAATACATATTTGTTATTCATTTTATTTACAGATAATAACTCTTAAGTAGCAAACCTCCCAGTTACGACACAATAATTTGGGCTCTTAACAGACAGCTATTAGTGCCTGTGATATAATATCACTTACATCAATTTCAGTGGTCCAGCATTGACCAGAGAAGTAAAAAAGTAAAAAAGATCAGTTTCCAGCTCATGTTTAAAGTGAATAACCATCCCGCTGTATTTTTAGTACAATGCAAAGAGCTGTGATAGTCGCATGGTAAGGAACAACTCGGTCTCTACCAAGTGCTACACAAGCTGTGTAGCTTGCTCTTCAAAAGGGTAATAAACAGTCCTTTTAGTCTGCCCAAAGCAATAAGAATAGAAGTGATTCAACAGCACGGTAGCCTAAGCGTGTCACTAAAATGTGGTCTTCTGGAAACTGCTTTTAACACAATAGGACTATTACTTGACCAGCACAGTTGATAGCCACATGCTTTTGTTGCCATGAGCTGTGAGAATCAATAGAATCAGAGATTGCTGTAGAAATGTGAATGTACTTTATGATGGTCTGTAGTAATTCTGTACATCTCTTATGTCTGTGTTCTTATAGCCACTTGGGCACTGAAGTAGCTGAAATGAGAAAGAGGCAGCAGTCACAAAATGAAGGAGCATCAGCTGTGTCTCAAGCACCTGGAAACCAAAGGCCCAACAACACATGTTGCTTTTGTTGGTGCTGTTGCTGCAGCTGTTCATGGTATGTCCTGTAGTATATTTGGTTCCATATCTGCCACAGGTAAACGATGACAATGGAAAGTGCCAGGCACTGGGAACATGCAAAATTCTGGGAGAGGATTGCTGCCAAGCGGCACAATTTAATATGTCACTTAAAAATTTGATTAAACAATTCCCTGATTTGGTTGGACATCTTGTGAGGGGGAAGAGGAGAGAATAGTAAATTGAAGCTATATTTACCCTACTTAAACCATAACTAAATGAGGAAATTTCAGTTGTAAAACTAGTATGTATGAATGAGACTTGATATGGTTGTTTTGTAATTTGCATTCAAAGGGGTTTTTTTCTGCTTGTACTTTTGATATTGCAGTTCTCTGCATTCAGGGTGGTAAATGGGAGATGGTCATAAATGTGAATATATGGTGACCTGTTTTACTACTTAGCTGTTGCACAATATATATTCTGTAAATCCAAAAATGCAAGCCTTAAATTCCACTTTATCTTTTAACTGGTGTGGCATAATTTTAGTGGGAAAAAAGCTCAAAAATTGTGGCTGCTTGTCTTTTCCTAAACAAAGAGTTCACTTGGAAAGTCAAAGAATTAAAACCAGTTTCAGAAATAGCTTTACATTCACAGTGTCTTGAGATGCATCAGTTTTTATTTCTCTTTTTCATGAACATAGTTAGTGTTGAAATATAAAGTAATTGACGTGCAGTATTGTTCAGAGCCTGTGCATCCTATTACATACACAGTTCAGTCTTTTTGGAGTGACCATTCCTCTGTGTATCTCTGTTTTCACTTGAATCAGCCATCTGGACCCAATCTAAAATCTGAGGCTATTTGCCCCCAGTATATTAAAAAATACATAGCAGCACGTATGCACCAGGCATCACATGGGACAGCTTTTTACAAAATACCGCACCGTGGAGGCAGTACCAGGGTGGACCTGCCTTGGCTGTTACTTCCAATTTCACCTGAAGGCAGAGGATATTTGGAGCAAGGATGAGTGAGACCTCATGCTTTTATGAAGTTACTTTGCAATGTGTTCAATCTGTACAGCAGAGACATGAAAATGTATTAAGTGGGAAGAAAAAGGGAGAATGTTTTGCCATTGTTATCACTGCTTTGTGACAAGGGCACAATGTAAGATTAGTTGTACTGTTACAGACCAGAGAGGTCCATTTAGCTCAGTATCCTATTTCAGGCAGTGACCTGTAGCAGATGCCACAAGGAAAGGATAAAACAAGTGGACATGTACCTCCTCAACCTGCCCACAGCAAAACTCCTCACAGCTTCTGCCAGTCTCCAGCTCAGGGACTTCCTGGCCCACAGGTTATTTCTGTGTGTTTTATAGCCCTTGATGGAATTTTCTTTCATTAATTTGTCCAACCGTTTTCTGAAGTGACTTCCTGAACTCATCTAAACTTTTGGCATCCAGAGTTTCCTGTAGCAATAAATTCTACAACGGACCTGTGCCCCCTGTGAACTATTACTCCCTTGTAATTATTTTAACCTACTAGATGTTAATTTCACTTGATGCTTCCTTGTCCTTATGACTGTGAGGAACAGTGAATAATTGTTCCCAGGATGATCAAGATTTTATAGGGTTCTCTCATATCCCCCTTCAGCTGTCTTTTCTTAGTCTTCTCTGTTTTTATCTCTGTGATACAGAAACTGACCCAGATCATGGTTTATTCTTATCTCTCTTCTGTCTATCCACCAACCTTGTGTCTCCCTCTGTACCTTTCCTATTCTACTGTCTCCTGTCTAACATGTGTGACTAGATCTGTTGCAGTAAAGACATGGGTGCACCACGTTTCATGTTTGCTCTTGGTTTTTCAGGAATTCCTAGCACTCTGCTTGCTTTTAACTAACCCCTGAAAAGATGTTTTCATAGAATTATCCACCATGACTACAACATCTCTTTGCTGAATGAAAATAAAGCTTGTCGTAGTACATGTACAGCTAGGGTTGGCTTTTACCTTGCATACTGCAACATGAATGGCCATAAAAGTATCAGTCTAATTTCTAAAACTTATAGAGAACTGATTTTATTTTTTTAGCATGCTATAGCTCAAGAAGTCTAATTTGACAACTATATTTTGAAGCTTTCACGAGCTTTATGACTCCTAGTGCCTCCACTCCTCAGAGTGCAATACTGTTATATATTTGAACAGTTGTGCATATGAAATCTAAATTAGGACAATTATTGCTTTAAAATGTAGGATGTCCCTTCAGCTGCTTTAGTAACTCATTATTTTTTTTCTTTTCTGTTAATATCCTGCTTTTCTGGGGTTTTGGGGTTTTGAGGGTTGGGGTTTTTTAGAAAGTAGATTAGACTGAGCATGGAGAAATCCTGTCAGTTTAAGCCAGTTTTCAGGATTAAGTCAAAGAATGGGTCAAAGAGGATAGTGACTTCATTTGCATTTTGTAAAATCAGAAAGGGAGAACAGATGATGTCTTTTCCAGCTCTATCTTCTGTGATTCCACAGTGGAAACTCCATTAGAGGAGAGATGGGGCAAAACTTTGAAAAAGCCAATATGAAATGTTTCAGAATCTCATCTAAAATGAATTAATTGGTTCTGGTGCCAAATTTGTTTGGTAACTTTGAACTGTCCAGGTACAGTACGGATTACTGTTCTTGCCTCAGTTGTGTACCCTAAAAAACTAGTTTTGAAAAAAAATACATAACAAACTTTACTAGTCACTCATTATATAGGGGTTTATAGGTAGGTAATTCTCTAGAGCAGTTCTCTGTATCAGGAAAGCCTAATCGACAGTTGTAACAGGTTCTCTGGACCTAACATAATGACATGCTTTCCCTAGTTCCACAGGTCTTTGTATTTGAGTAACTTGAATTTCTCAAGAGATACCTGCCTGGAAGTGTTTCTGGATTTATTCATGGTGATGACAATGCTTTAACTGTCAATATTAAGATCAGGAGACTTTTAATCTGTTTTTCCACCAGCCTGTGTGGCTGAGGACAGGTCTTACATCTTCTTAGGGCCTCGGCTTCCTCACCATTCACAGAAATGGGGGAGGTATATGCAGCTTTTAATAAGAAGCTTTCACTTTTATCTGTTTGAAGAGTTAATTAAATAGTTCATATATCCAAACAAATCATTAGAATTCTAAAAATATCTTTTGTGAATCATGTGATGTTTGTTTTCTGCTGTTCCACCCTGTGTTACAATCAGAATAGGCATTAAGTCTTCTGTTTGCTTAACAGCATAGGCAAATATTCACATCTTTGTTTGGGAAATAGTACTTTGCCTGACAGAGGCTTGTTAACAGCAAAAAGTTAGATCAAAAATTTATTCAATACATCTTATTACAAACATTATTTTTTTTAAGTCTCTAATAATTCTATCTTACAGGTAACAAATATTTGGAGTACTTCTCTGCTGTTGTTGGATAACTGGTAGGCAGCTCAGCCCCACGCAGCCACTTGCTCACTCCTGCCCCATGGGATGAAGGAGAGAATCAGAAGGGTGAAAGTGACAAAACTCCCAGGCTCAGAAAAAGACAGTTCCATAGATAAAGCAAAGCTGTATGCACAAGTAAAGCAAAATAAGGAATTAATTCACTGCTTCCCCTGGGCAGGCAGGTGTTCAGCCACTTCCAGGAAAGCAGGGCTCCATCGCATGTTAACAGTTACTCGGGAAGGCAGACACTACAGCTCTGAACCCCCCTCTTTCCTCCTTCTTCCCCCAGCTTTTATTGCTGAGCACACTGTCAGATCCCTTTGGTCAGCTGGGGTCGGCTGTCCTGGCTGTGTCCCCTCCCAGCCTCGGGTGCAGTGCCAGCCTGTTCGCTAACAGGGCAGCATGAGAAACAGAGGAATCCTTGATGCTGTTCAGCAACAGCTACAGCACTGGTGTGTTATCAGCACTGTTTTGGTCACAAAGCACAGCACCATATGGGCTGCTATGAAGAAAATTAACTCCATCCCAGCCAGACCTGCTACATCTATTGGCACTGATAACTGTCAGGACAGTAAATTGCTCAGTTTACAAGAGTAAAGCAGGGCTGATTACCAAGGTGTGATCAGATTGGAAAAGGTAGAGGTAAGCAGACTCCTTACATTGGCCAGTTTATTGTAATAGGTATGGTGGTATGGTCAGGGTGTTGCCCAGCTAGCTTGAGCCCTGAGCTGGTACCTGAGCATCAATAGTGCAGGAAGCAGTCCTCCCAAGTGGAGAAAATAAAGTGTTTCTGAGGTTCCCAACAGGAAAAGCTTGTCCACCGACTGCAGAGGCAGATGATATATCCCTCTGGAGATCTTCTAATAGGACCTTCCTCTCTCCACTGGCCATATACAGGCCTTAGGTGCTTACTTGAGGAAGACTGCCTCACTAAAGCATCTAACAGATAAGTACCAGCCAGCTACCTAAGGTGCTGGAGTGAATCTCACCCTGTGTCTTAAGTTTCCACAAAACACTGTTCCCATAAAGGACAGAAGAAAAGGCTTTCTTACTAGGTGTAATTTCAATTACTTGGGTAGCCTGAGAGTTGCAAAATTTGCAGTAAGACCCCTGACAGTCTATAATTTCCTCAATTACACTTTCTCCAGAGCGCTGCACATCTAGTATTTAGTGCTGTGGCTTTAGAGTTTTGAGCTCAGCTTGGCGAGGTAGGGGTAGAAGCCTGCTGTTTCACCTCCCCAACCTGATTTAGCAATCCATTACTCCAGCTTTACGAGCAGACATGAAGTCAGTCATTCTCTTTGCAAACACCTGTAAGTCACATTCTTCAAAAAAAACCCTCACAAGATGCTATCACAGGGATGTTGGTTCTTCTGCCAATTTGATTTTGCTTCCTCTTTTTCCCCCCTCCCAGAGCAGGAGTCATACATTTAATCCTTTCTTCCTTTCGTAAGGTGCTCAGTGAATTTTAAAGCTGAGGGACACTCTGATGCCTGATAATCCCTCTCCTCTTACAACACACAGAAGGCTCAGAAGGCATCTAACATCTGCCCTGCAAGAGACCGTAGCAGTACGGGAGCCTGGGGAATGGGACAAGGCTCCCAGGGGATAAGTGAAGATGATCACACAGCTTCACTTGGTTCTGTAGTTCAATTCAAATGTGCGAGCTGGAAGACCTTTACCTTAAAGGGAACCATTAAAACAACTGCTGAAGACTCTTGTGAAAGAGGGAAAGGGACTCGCATGTCCAGCAGCTCTGAGCTGTCTTGTAAAAAGCTATGCCTGCCATTTGATTTCTTGTGACCCTTCCATGACTAGTTTCCCACACCCAGGAGATGCCAAGGAAGATAGGGTGTTTGCCAGCTTGGCAGTAAACAACAGTTGCTCTTGGCAAGAAACCTTTCTCCTCCAGTTCTTATAACTTGCCTATGACTGCTGTGAGTTACATCTGAAACTTCTTCCTGATGACCTTGTTACACAAATATTTTTCTTTATTAAAGGGAACATTTTTCTTGCATGGGTTTAGCAGTTGACTTGGGTCTACAAGAAGATATTTCTGTAACTTGCACTATGAATATGAAATGACAGATACAGTTCTAAGGACAATTTTAAATTACTTTTTTTTTTCTCTATGGGGTTCAACATTTTCCTCCTCCTAACAAACAGATAGTACTCTAAATGAAAAACACAAACCCAAACAATATTTTTTTGCACTTCTCACCTTTCCAGTACTTTGAGATGAATATTTTTTTCTGGTGTATTCAGTGTGAATTTGCCATTCAAAAATTGTGTCTAAACTTTGCATGACTACACAAGATAATCCCTAGGGGTTATAGTCATGGCTGCATTATCTTATTTAACTACGGTAGAAAGTTTGGAGAAGAGGGAAGCAAAGAAAGGATAGAAACAAAAAACAATTTAATGCAACGAATTATAGCCACATGTTCTGAAATACATGGAAAACAAAATCCATGTTCTTCCTATACTTGTCTGCAGCAGATCTTTTATACTAGGAGTAGACTAGATGGTACAAAAAGAGTCATGCAGGCTCCAGAATTTTGTTAAAGCTTTCAGAAAGAAAATTAAATTAAATCTTTATCTTTGAAACAAAAGCACTCATTTAAAAAAATATTTTTGGGTTTCAATTTTATTTTTTATTACAAACCTATTTTTTAAATTTTTCTTTTCCTCCCTGAACACATAGGACAATGCATCTGAAACAGATGTGCTCAACTCTCTGCATTTTACCTTTTTGAAACATCACACCCGAGAAAAGCAAATATGGAAAAGTGCATCAGGAATTGTTGTACTCTACTGCAGGCTACTGTACTCTATTTTATTGAAATAGAAACTGATATTTTTAAATATTTAATGGGAAAAGATGTTTCATTCTGAGCCTTTTTACACTTTAAACTACTTTAAAGACACAGGATTTCCATATGTCTTTATCATTTGCTGTTGCAGAGGTCAAAGATGAAAACATTCTCTGTCTTTCCTGGAAAATAATTTATTCTGAGGGATAGTAGGCTTAGCTAGCACAGGAACTCATGCTTTATGCATCTATAGGACAGTATCATCTGTATCCTCACAGTGCAATGAGCAGCACTGGTGCTTTCTTCGGAATGGAGCACCAGTTCTTCTGACAGGTAGAATTTAAAGCTGGATAAAATCCATTTTATGACCTGTCACGCAACCTACCAAATGTGATATTCTAGTAAATCTAGTAAATCAGTCTGAACTCACCTTGCCTTTAAGTCCACATATCCTCAGTGCTGAGGCCATGAGAGAAAGCTGCCTGGCAGACATTCCTGTTGTCACTGGAATGCACCATGGGGTGAGTGTGGGGTAAGGATTTACTTAGTCCTCAGAAATGGGCCTTTCAAGGTTCCCTGAGCTACTTAAAATAAGAAATTTAAATTCTCAGCATTTGGAAAAACAAGCAGAAGACACTCTAAAAATAAATAGCTTGTCAAATATTTTTTTTTTATACTTTAGTAAGTTATGTTAACAGCACTTATTAAATAATACCCAAGTAAAGTATTTCTTTTTGCTTTAAAGCCAGAGAAAGGGATGATCTCTAAAGTTAAAAAACTCAGAAGGGAGAAGCATGTCTTCCTAATGGGTATGATATTTAATAGGCTCACTCTGCTTTATGATTCAGACAGTGCAAGTGTTTTTGCAGTAGTTTTATGGATGTTTAGCTCCTCAGGGCAGGCTGGGGACAGGTGGCTCTGTGCATGCTTGTTTACACAACTCTCCCAGGGCATCACAGCCTGACTTGCTAACCTCTGGGCTTGTGCCCTTCTGTGGCACTGAGCCAGATTGTCAGTGTTAGCCTAATAATTCCTGGAAGTCTCCTCTCTCCTTGAGACAGAGCACAGATATACCTCAGATGTGATTCCACACACAGCTTATCCCAGAGCTCCAGAGGTGGTGAGTAAAGGCAGCTTTGACCGCTTCCTGCACCTCCCTGTGAAGCAGATGTGAAATGCTGTTTGAAAGAGGGGAGCACGTTTATTCTACATAAATGATGACACAAGGTGCAAAGGTATGCTAGATGAGGTCTCAGGTGTGCTAACTGCAGCAAGCTACTTCTCCATAATTTTTCCTGCATCTACTCTGAAGAGTAAGATGTGAATGCAGGAAATCAAAATGTTACCAGCAAACCAAAAGAACTATAGAAATAAAATCTACAAAAACCAAAATTTAATGTAAAAACAACTAAAGAAAGCTTAAAATTAACCTGTTTAATCTCATGAGAGCCTACCTCGGTCACTGTGGAGCCCTGTTCTAAATTAATCAAACACATCTCATCTCCCGTTGTGAAAAAGCAGCCAGGAAATCCCTATTTCCAAGGTCATCCAGCACCTTTTATCTTCCTCTTTTTTTCTTCTCAGCCCCCTGCCACCTGCCTCCACAGCCCTGTGGAAGCACAAGCCCTTGCACAGCCACGGAGCAGGGGCAGGGGCTGTGCACCAGCCAGCTCCTGCAGAAGCAGCTTTGGTGCAGGTCATTGCTTTGTGGGACGTGCAAAGTAAATCAAAATCATGCAGTTCTCTAGGAGAAATCTGTAAGCTACACACTGCATTTATTGCGGCAAGTGTCTGCCAAGGAGCAGTCACTAAGGTGCTGCTGGCCTACCATGAAATTGTGGTGGAAGCACAAAGACACACAAGACGTATCAGCCATCCAGCATACATAATTCATTTTAAATTCCTTTTCAACCAAGAATTCTGGTTTAAAAAAACCTTGAAAAAACTGTAAACTGAGACTAACTGCATGTAAACTGATAGATGTTTCTATTTTCAAAGGTATGGGGTAAACTTGTTCCTCCCCATAATAAAATAGAAGTCTAATGCAAAGAGTGGAGAAATAGCTTCTCAGGCAGCCGGTCTGTTAACTTTGATCACAAGCCAGTCGTAGAATCCTCATTAACATCAAAACCAGCCCTGGGCTCTCTGGGCCAAGCTTTATTAGTATCAGGATTTTATCCTTAATATTTTAAACTTTGAAAGTTCATTTCATTTTGAGGAACAGATGGAGACTCATGTGTTTACTGACATTTTTACCCATCTGTGATAACATAAGCAGGTTAGAGAATGGGTAGAACATAAACATATTAGCAAAATTTTAATAAATGTTTCTGAAGCTTCACAAACCAAATGCATAGATCCCTCTGTGTGTAATTCTACTGAGATAAGAATCCCGCATCGGTCTAACTGCAGAAAATAGTCCTATTTCAAGCAAACAATTCTGTAAAGAAAATTGGAATGCAAAAAAAATAAATAAATCAGAACGGCAATCCTACTAAATTGAAGAATAAATACATGCTCAGAGGGGATTTGGGATAACACAAGGCTCATTCTAATTCAGCTGCACAGAAGATACTGACAGTAGCTCCTTAGAAGGAGATAGCAGACTAAGTCTAGTTAAGTTTAGAAAATTATCTTGATTCTGCCCTGGCGCAGCACACAGAGTGTATTCAGGGACAGCTGCTCTTGAGGAGGCTAGGGGGAGAGAAAGCAATAGCAGAATCACCTCCACTGGGGTAAAGCAGCTTGATGTCTCCTCAGAGGCCGTTTAAGAGATGGATTGCTTCAGAGCATCAGCATCTTGGCTCTCCCTTGCCACTCCTGCCTGTTTCCCAACTGCCTGTGCCAAAATGCTATTCAGTTTGGTGTCTGTGGAACAGTGGCTGAAGGAAGATTTGTATTGTCATGACAGATTTTCTGTCACCAGTGCACAGCTTGACTGTTGCTGTGGAAAAAAAGGAAAAACAAAAAACCCAAGACTGCCGAGGATGCCTGAGTCCAGTTTATGTTGTGATTTTCAGCTGTTGGGTGTTTGGAGCCCTTGAAATCTCCCCTGATAGGGTTTGGGCTGGTTTTTTGCTTCCTTATTGCAAATTTGGCAGTTAGGTATTTACACAAAGATGTGTTAACTCAGGAGTCCATGGAAAACCACAGAAATGGAGAAGTGTGTGAAAGGTCAAAATGGGTCTAAGATCAGAATATAAGCTGAAATAAGGCATGTTAATATATGGTGTCCTTTTAAAGGTGCCAAGGTGGCCTTGCAAATCCTCCAAACTTTGTTCATCGTGGAGTATAATAAAATCCTAAACATTTAACATGCAAAACCAACAAAAAAAAGTCTTATCCAAATTAAATACACTGATTGTTTCTATACTAGTGAACTAAGCAGGGCCAGGGTCAAATACAGGCTCAAGCAATCATCTGTATGTACAGTGAAATTGTTAGCAAGTGTTAACCCCCTTGCAGAGTGCAGGCAATGACCTGTCGCAGGTGCAGAAGCCCTGTTTTAGGTATTGGCTTTACAAACAGGGGCTACGTGGTGCCTTGTCAGGCCAGAGAACTCTCCCAGCTGGTTTTATTTGCAAGAATAAAGGTAGTCTGTAGTTCCAAGCTAAAAGGGAAAAAAATTAGGCTACTTAAATCTGTTAGCGGGAAAATTTCCATCTTACAAAGGTTTATTTTTTAACCGTGTATCATTCCAAATCGGTTTAAAATGTCAGTTAAAACAGGAATAAATGTCTAGCCCTTTTAAGAGAAAAAATGAGAGAATGTATCATGGAAATGAGTTGACACCCCAGTAGATAACACTTGTAAGATGGAGATCCTCTCACCAGAAAAGTGGGTCAAACATTCATTATGTGAGGCAGAAAGGCAAGGGAGATATGAATCTTGTCTAGTCACTCTTAATAATTCCATACGTAGACACATATTTGTCTAGATGGCAAATGTCTGGCTCTTTTGAAGTAGCTGATTGAGGGCCTGGCACCAGCAGAGGCTAAGCACCCATTACAGGGCAATGGATACCTTCGGTTCCTGTTGGCATCCGTGCCGAAAGTGCTTCCCAGCTCAGGGCCTTGTCTAACAGAAAGTGCGAAAACCAACAGTTAACATCCATCAAAACAGATGCCTGTAATGTATACAGTCTGGCATGGTGGTTCTCACTCCTGTTTGTTACTTGGACAGATGTTCTGTGTAAGATCCCCCATCTCATTTGATTGTAATGTGGACAAACGTAAACTAGTTTGGTCCAGGCTAATTTCATAAAATACGCTGTTCGTAAACATCATGGTAGGAATTATACTTTACAAATACATACAGCCCTCTTTAATTGAAGAACTTTACAACACCTTATGAAAAGAAAATTTAGTATGAATTTAGTATGAAATGCTCCCAGGCGTTTCTTCCCATTTGGAAACAATCTATGGAATCAAAGGAGTGACCCTAATCAGGCTCAATTCTTTACTGTTGCTGCTATTTTCATCTCTGCAAACCAATAATAAATAAAAAAAAAAAGCCACTACAGTAAGTGAGACAAGGCCCATTTGTCAGAATTAATTGAGACCATTAGGCTTGCTTGCTAGTGGATTGGAGGGCTTCTATTCATCAAGTTACCCTTTCAAAGAATACAATTTCTATTTCTTTGAACACTAGACAACTGCCACTTTTAATTATCTCAAATGTATGAAGGAATTGGTTGCAAAATAGCTGTAGCCAGGAGTAAAGACATGGCAAACTGTCTAGTAATTAGATGTATCCATTGTACAAGATGGAATAAGAACAGTAATATTATTCTGAAGGAAGGAATGAAGCTGACAGCCAGACTAGTCATCTGTTGGGTGACCTGACAAGAGAAATACACCCTTGAGTTGAATCTTGCCTAAAGCAGAAACCAGCTCTACAGCAATGAAAGCCAGAGTAACTTCATTAGGAATTATTAGCAAGCAAACTTTGGCAAGCCATGGATTTCTTAACTATACAGAAATTACATTCCACATCTGAGAACAGAAACTTCAAAAATTTATCCTAGAAAAGACTAAAAGTTTCCAAAAGTTGTAATAGCTTCTGGTGTGGCTATCATTATGTAAAAGTGATATAATCTCTAAAGTAGAATCCAGCAGAAAGAATTTTTCTTACAGATTTTCAGAAGAAAAAATAGATCTGAGGTAAAAAGGAGAGTTTAGGAAAGTCAGATTGCTTTAAATCACTGGTTCTTTCCTCCCTTGCATAGTTACAACTTTTGCTCAATACTAGTCTGAGAGGGAGCGTCCTTTATTTCAGAAGTTCAAGTACAGTGCACACTGGTAGTTTCCATCTGCCTTTGGATGCCTGCTGAGCTGCAGTATCTGTAGGTAGGTAGTTTAAATCAGTCACACAGGAGCAGAGGAGGAAAGCAAGTTCAGCAAGGCTGTCCATTAAAAGGACTGGTCTCCTTCCACACACCTTTCAGCCTGCATTGACCTTGAGAGCATTTCCCTCCTTTACCATGAAGTCACCCTGTAGTGTAAATTTCATTATATTTTTTTAAGTAGCCCCCAAAAATGTTCTTTAAATGACTTTCTTTAAATATGATCATTGTAAATGTGTTGGTTGTGGCACTGGTGGTGACACCTGGAGTACTGTCTCCAATTCTGGGCTCTTCATTGCAAGAGACCTGGACATCCTGGAGACAGTCCAGCAAAGGGCCACTAAAATTATTATGGGTCTGCAGTACCTTTCCTGTGAGGAAAGGCTGGGAGAGCTGGGAACGTTCAGCCTGGAGGAGAGAAGGCCCAGGGGTGTCTTATCAATGTGTATAAATACCTGAAGGTAGGGTGTAATAGAAGACAGAGCCAGGCACTTTTGAGTGATGCCCAGTGAGGGGACCAGAGACAGTGGGCACAAACTGAAACACAGGAGGTTCCCTCTGAACATCAGGAAACAGAGTTTTACTGTGAGGGTGACTGAGCACTGACATAGCTTGCCCAGAGAGGATACAGAGTTTCCATCCAGTCTCTCCCCAGTTCAAGAGAGACAGTGAACTACTGGAAAGGGTCCAGTGGAGGGCTACAAAGATGATGAGGGGCCTGGAGCATCTCCCTTGTGAGGAAAGGCTGAGAGAGCTGGGCCTGTTTAGCCTGGAGAAGACTGCAAGGGGGTCTTATCAATGTCTACACATATCTTAAGGAAGAGTGTCAAGAGGATGGGCGAGGCTCTGTTCAGTGGCGCCCAGTGACAGGACAAGGGGCAACGGGCACAAACTGGAACACAGGAATTTCCATCTGAATATGATGAAAAATTCCTTACTATGAGGGCGACAGAGCACAGGAACAAGCTGCCCAGAGAGGTTGTTGGGTCTCCTCTGAAGACATTCAAAACCTGCCTGGACATGATCCTGTGCAACCTGCTGTAGGTGGCCCTGCTTTAGCAGGGGGTTGGACTAGATATCTCCAGAGGTCCCTTCCAACCCTGACCGTGCTGTGGTTCTCTGACTGTTCTGTGATCCTTGGAAATATTCAAAACCCACCTGGAGATGATCCTAGGCAGCCTACTCTAGGTGGCTCTGCTTGAGTAGGAGGGGTGGACAAGATGGCCTTCAGAGGTCTGTCCCTTCCAATCTCAATTTTTTTGTGATTCTGTTCAGCTTGGCAAAGACTACTCTCAGATCTTAAAGGTTTGCAAAACATTTCTAGATATATTTTTTGGTATTTAGGGGAATGACCCTTCTGTCAGGGGGTCTCCAGCAGGTTAGTTTTTTCCACTACCAAACCACTTTTGAACATTTTCTAAAAGAAGAAAGGATCAGTATAAAAATTATGTCAAATATCCCACTGCAAATAGTGATCTATGATGGAAGATGTATTGACACATGGATTTTTAATTCTACAAGGCTCTTCTTTCAAATTCTTCATGGGGTCCTAAGGGACAACGCAGTTTGGACAAATTTGAAAGCTTGTCTGCCAAATTTACACTGAATTCAACTTTCACAGAAAATACAGCAGGAGAATATAACTCCTGGCTTAAAAAAGAGCCTGTTAGTCTGACTGCCCCTTATGAACAGAAAAGGTTACCAGACTTTAGATCTATTCCATTTTGCATCATTAAATATGCAGGAAGGGGAACAGAGCGGAACACTGCAGATTTGCTAAAACCTTTTCAGGTACTTGCTTTACTGAGCATATCCCTCTATGACTTACTTTAGCTTAGCATTCATATTTCAGTAAGGATGATCTACCTTCACAGTGGCATGTGGGATGCAATTTAATAACCTTATATAATGATCTTACATAAACTCCAGAATCTTGGCCAAGACTTCCAATTAACAAAGAGATGATTATACTCTTAAGCACTAGATCACTTGGGTTCAATTCTGCTTTTACTCAAGCTGAGGAGTAGCACAAGATAAGTAAGACTATCAGGACAGAGCTAAAAATCTTAACTAATTAGACCTTAATAGCCTCAGATGCTCCAGATATCTTAAACCTTATTTTCCACCAATCTCCTTTTTCTTTTACGATTTATAGTTGAATCTGTAATGACTTTGACCAATTATGCTGAATCCAGCACAGTATTAAGGAAGCACTGCAATTGAAAAGCAGTAAGAGGTAAAGCCTGCTCTCCCCCACCTTCAAAGTATGGCAGAAACACACAATCTCTGATGAACTGAGAAGTTTCCTATTTTTCATCAGGAAGCTCACAGCTCTGAACCATGATGACCTTATCATAAGCCTCAGAAGAAAAGAATTCACAGACCTTATCCAGGTTTTCACAAGAAGAAAGGAAGGACCCTGTTCATCTGTAATGTTTTGAAGTGTACTTCCTTCTAAACTCTCAAATATTGCACAGGGCTAAAAGCTATTCCTTCATACAGAAAAGTGTAAATAGCACTGTAAAAGCAGCACTACAGAACAAAGACAGGAAAATTGTCAGCGATTCCTTCAGTCACCCCTGGCTTGCTGCTACAGCGCGGGTTTCAGAAATAATGACGGTGAACGGGCCAACATACTTGTGTGCAGGCATAAGGCTTTAGACCACATCTCTGTTCCTATGTCCGTACACTCCACATCAATGCCACTCTTCTAAAAATCTCAAAACAACCCCAAAAAACTTAACTTCAAAATAACCCAAAAAAACAAATGCAGGTTTTACTGTGTTTTGGGATTTTGATACTATAAGACATTGATCTTCAAGCTGCTCGCCACAGTTCTTAGTATAAACATGGTTCTGAGTGAAAGGTGGGGCTGCCAACTGTTTGCAGGACTCTGAGAGATGAGGTTCTAATAAACTCCATATATCATAAATTTAACATATATAGCTGCTGGATTTCCTGATGAACTGTTTTCTTACTAGAAAGTCTCAGTAATCAGAAAGCTTACTGAGGAAAACATCTACTATGACAGAACAGAATTTTTCTACAGAGCTTTTCAAAGTTAGGCACAATATTTCATTTAAATCTATGATTTGATTACATTAACTAGAATTACTTATGAAAGACTAGTTAGAATAAGTCACCAACAATGAATGAGACCAAGGCACCTGATTATTTCATTTAAAAATGTAATTATAATTATTTGAAAAACCATCAAAACAAATTAGGAAATTTCATTAATTTTAAACTTTCCTACAAACACTGTTTTGTGGAAAAACCAATTCAGAAGTAAGTTATCTTTTAACTGTCAAATCTGTGCAGAACACAAACTCAGTTCCAGCCAGCTGCATTCTCTATAAAACCCCAGTGGAAGGGCCTATGAAGCAGTTTCTGCATCCATCGCAGGTAGCAAAAATCAGACCAGAATGTTTCCACCTTGAGCAACTCCTTGGCCCACAGGATTTATGGTATGCAGAAAGGTGCATATGGGAGCCAGAAGTCTGACTGCATTTCCTATTACTGGATCCTGAGCAAAGCATCTAGGCTTTTCAGTTGAAAGCACATTCACGGCACACACAAGTGCCCAGCCGTCTGTTACAGACTGTTTCTCAGCTGCATGCTCTTCAAACAAAGAGATGGGGGAAAAGGAAAAAATCTGAAGTACAGCACACTACAACACAGCAAAATGAATTGAGGGGGGAAAAATACCACCAAGGAAAATTGCAAAGGAGGAAACTGAATGTTTTCTAGCTGTTGGAAGAGACAAAGCATCTGTGTTTATCATTTGTTTCATTTTTATTTTACTTTTTGTGACCTATCATGGTGGCTTTTATGGTTACAGGTCAAAATGATGAGACCACAGTGTAAGCTGAAAAAAGAGCTGGGAAGTTTGTGACTCCACATTCCTCCATCTGAATCTTTGAAATATTGGAGGATTTTCAGCTGTAATACAAAATCTCCAGGATGCTAGCCGTGCAAATACTTGCATTATTTAAAAGAAACCAACACAGAATATTTGTTTGGGTTTTTTTTTTCTTACAGGAGGTAAGTCTTGCAGAATGAGACCTCAAATTTATAAATCCTCCTTGCAAACACATTTTTTTTTTCACTCTAAAACAGCTGAATCCAAGCTGGAGTCTATGCTTGTTTGGGTTTTTTTCTTTTAAAACCCATTTGGATTATACAGGTCTCTTGCACCGTCTTTTCACCTAAGGCAAATGTAACTCTGGCACTCAGAAAACTTAGCACCACAGGTACCTGCAGTCTTTGAAAGGAGTTTATAGTTTCAGTGGACACTGCCAAGTAGGCTGATTATAGCCTTATGGTAATTGTTGGCTTCTCCCCAACAGATTGCCTTCCTGTGTCAGTTCGCTAAACACCATCTCCATCATTTAGTTTTAAGCACAAGACAATTCCTTTTTCACTCAGAGAAGGATGTAGCTTTTTTTCATTAAAGTCTTTTTTTCAGTAAAAAATTTTACATCCTACATTTCTTTACTGAATTCAGTGAAAATCTGTAAATCTTATCTCATTAAAGAACTAGGATGGACACTAAAAAAAAAAAAAAAAAAAGAAAAAGAAAAAGAAAAAAAGGTTCACATTTATGTTGATGTTTCTTCTTTGGAACGAAATTATCATGTTCTGCTGACTGAGTTAAGACCAGATTCTGATCAATTTGAGTAAATGACTCGAAAGGCTCTTGACCACCATTCCTCTTCGAAGTTTCTCATGGACAACCAATGCAGACATATGGAAATACCAAGTTTGCAATTTTTACTGTTTCACATCTTTCTGTGGATGAACTGCAGGTCACTTATGCTGGCCTTGCAGACCTGCAGGGGTCCACACAAGCCTCCACTCCAGAAATCATTTAGTGACACTTATTTGGCCAAAGTTTGCTCTACATTTTATGCTTTGCATATACTAGTATTATTACAATGGTCTTGAGTGCTTAAGTCTGCTATTCTTACAAGGAGATAAATTCTCAGAGGTTAGAGATAGGAGACCACAACACATGGCTTTGATGACTGATGCATCCCCTTTCTAATACAGCCAGGGGCCTGAAGGATATAATGCAAGTTCATCTGAGCCTATGAAAATATCTAGTGCAAAGCATCACTTCTTCATAAAAATAATAAATCTAGCTCTAGCTTTTCTGAGAATAATTATTCTGGATGTTACTCACTTATTCTAACAAAAAGTGAATTGTTTTCCTCACTTTGATAGAAGCAGGGGTTTAGCCATTCATTCAGCTTAAAAAAAAAAGTTATCCTGGGATAATATTGTCTATCTAACATTTCATTCTCATGGATACCTATTTTTGTGCTATTAAAATGGGGAGACAAGATAGCATTACTGACTAGACTCTAAGTGATTTT